>NW_026897205.1:0-29643 GCF_033153095.1 Gastrolobium bilobum | reverse complement strand
TTAATATTTTTAATCAATATTTCCCCAAAAATTAGAAACACTAATCTTACACAAAGAGCATCAAGATTTCTACTATACTCACTTAAAATCAAAATAGAAAAATCAGAATGCTCACAATATATCAGACAAGAAAACTGAAAACTAATTTAATATCCAGTATCAAGATTATACCAAAGGATGCTCAAAACAAGGTTTAAGATATTACCTCAATAGATCTCAAATTTTGAGCAAAGTAAAACAGAAAATGAGGTTAGGGTTCTTCAACCTTAGTTCCAATAAACTTGAAATAAATGCTTCCAAATGGTTAAGAACTTATCAAAGAGTAGAGAACGTGAGAGCTTTGAGAATTTTCTTGCAAACTTCTGAAGAACAAAGTTGATTACTGAGAGAAAAATGAGATCGCGTTTTATTTTTTGAGAGCGTAAAGTGAAGAAAAAAGGTACTATGAACATTTGAAAGCTGTACGTAATTGTAAAAGTTTCTCTCTCTCTTTTAGTATTATATACAAAAGTATTCTGACTACGCTTTTGTCTAGAGGAAAGTGCAATTGCTTTTTTTATTATTATTATTTAAAATCTAACTAACTTTGTATACTATAGCTTTTAGCCTTTTAAACAAAGATGAATCTCTCTGTACGTGCGTTGGACAAAACAATTGGTTTAAACAATACTTTATTTATTAAAAGCATCAAAGTTTGTATATATGTAGAGAAAAGATAATCGCAGAGTAAATTTTTTATAGTTTTCGCTCATATATATATATATATATATATATATATATATATATTAAAAGCAAAAGTTTGTATATATAATGCAAAAACCAATCAACGTAACAAATTTTTTAAAGGACGCTGTAGTTTTATATTCATATAGCAATGGAGCTTGGAATCATGCTTAATGATATATCTAATGTGTTACAAAAAATCTAAAATACCTAATCACTTGTATCTTCAACCCGAAATTTAGCATCTTCAAATCCTTTGTCATCATCAAAATATATATTCCATATTCCATAATGCATAGGAGGTCCTTCAATCTCCCCCTTTTTGATGATGGCAATTTATACTCAAATTGAAACAAGTAAGGGTTAGTAGCATAAGATATTTAAATCATGTAATCACATACTCCCCCTTTTTTATGATGGCAATATATACTCAAATTGAGACAAATAAAATGATTAGTAGCAAAGGTTAGATAACATGTAATATATCAACTTTAAAATTTAATTAAGCTCCCCCTATCAATATGCATAAGCTCAATTTGACATTCTTTTATCATATTTTCTCCCCCTTTGACATTATCAAAAATAATAGTAGTATGAGATAAAACAAAGCATATGAAAAAAATGGCATAATGACTAAAGACATGTTATAAGGCATGAATGTGCATGTATTAAGAAGACGGATCAAATAAGCCTAATTCCATACGCAATCTTTCATAGGTATCTCTAGGTAATGGCTTTGTAAAAATATCCGCTAATTGTTTAGTTGTATCAACAAAATTAATTTCAACATCTCTTTTACTAACATGATCACGAATGAAATGATGACGAATATCAATATGTTTAGTACGTGAATGCTGAATGGGATTCTTAGTTAGGTTAATAGCACTTGTGTTATCACAAAAGATGGGAACAGTCTCAAGTTTCAAACCATAGTCCAGAAGTTGTTGCTTCATCCAAAGAACTTGGGCAACACAACTACCTGCAGCTATATACTCTGCTTCCGCAGTGGATAGAGCTACACTAGCTTGCTTCTTACTATGCCAAGAAACTAAAGCGTTTCCAAACAAATGACATGTGCCACTCGTGCTCTTCCTATCCAACTTACATCCAGCAAAGTCGGCATCGGAATACCCAACTAAGCTTGGTGGAAATCCCTTAGGATACCACAATCCCATTTGACTAGAACCCACCAAATAACGAAAAATTCTTTTAACAGCAGCTAAGTGGGATTCTCTAGGACTAGATTGATATCGTGCACACATGCATACAGCAAACATAATATCAGGTCTAGAGGCGGTCAAATATAACAGTGATCCAATCATACCTCTATACCTTGTAGAATCTACCGATTTACCTTGTTCGTCTTTATGAAGTGTACATGAGGAGCTCATGGGTGTGTCAATATACTTTGCAGAGTCCATCCCAAATCTCTTTAGGAGGTCCTTGCAATACTTTGTTTGATGAATGTATGTGCCATTCCTTTCTTGCTTGATTTGGAGGCCAAGGAAGAATGTCAATTCTCCCATCATACTCATCTCAAACTCACCCTGCATAATCTTAGAAAAATCTTCACATAGAGAGGCATCAGTAGAACCAAAAATAATGTCATCTACATAAATTTGTACTAGTAGTGTGTGATCATGTTTTTTCTTTATAAAGAGTGTAGTGTCAACTTTACCACGAATAAATGCATGTTCAAGCAAAAATTTACTTAGCCTATCATACCATGCCCTAGGTGCTTGTTTTAAACCATATAATGCTTTCTTTAACCTATAGACATGATCAGGCTTTTCACAATTTTCAAATCCAGGAGGTTGCTTAACATACACTTCTTCATTAATATATCCATTTAGAAATGCACTTTTAACATCCATTTGATACAACACAAAATCATGCACACATGCATATGCAAGCAATAGCCTAATAGCTTCTAGCCTAGCTACAGGTGCATATGTTTCATCATAATCAATGCCTTCTTCCTGACTATAACCCTGTGCCACTAATCTAGCTTTATTTCTAACAATTATTCCATTTTCATCCAACTTATTTCTAAACACCCATTTTGTTCCAATTACTTGTTGGTGCTTAGGTTTAGGAACTAATTCCCACACACAATTTCTTTCAAATTGATTTAATTCATCATGCATAGCATTAATCCAAAATTCATCATTTAATGCATCATGAATATTACTAGGTTCAATTTGAGAAACAAAGGCACAATTATTACATAAATTTCTCAAAGAACGTCTAGTAGTTAAGCCTTGTCTAACATCACCTAGTACTTGGTCAAGTGGATGATTTAATGCTACTCTTCTACTTGGTCGAAGGGATTCTTCTTCAATTTGAGGAGCTATTGATTGTTCAGGTTGTGCTTGAGCTTCCTCTAGGTCATTTAATGAAATCTTTTCAAATTCACCTGCAATATCATCTTCAACACTTGCCCTTCGCGGCACATTAGCAGGATCATAGTATTCATCAAAAGTAACATGTATTGACTCTTCAATAATCATAGTTCTTTTATTAAACACTCTATATGATTTACTAGATAAAGAATAACCAAGAAAAATACCCTCATCGGATTTGGAATCAAACTTACCTAGGTTGTCTTTTCCATTATTCAATACAAAGCATTTACAACCAAAGGCACGAAAGTGTGAAACATTGGGTTTCCTTCCTTTATAAAGTTCATAGGGGGTTTTATTTAGAATTTTTCTAAAAAGAATACGGTTCGAAACATAGCAAGCAGTGCTAACTGCATCTGCCCAAAAGTGTTTGGGGACGTTGCTATCATGGAGCATTGTCCTTGCTAGTTCCTCTAATGTCCTATTTTTCCTTTCCACAACCCCGTTTTGTTGTGGGGTCCTAGGAGCAGAAAAATTATGACTTATACCGTTATTTTCACAAAATTTTTCAAAGTCATGATTTTCAAATTCCCCACCATGATCACTCCTAATGGAAACAATATTCACACTTTTCTCATTCATAAGGACTTTCGCTAGTTTTTCAAAAGAATTGAAAGCATCACTTTTATGTTTCAAAAATGAAGTCCATGTGAATCGAGAGTAATCATCCACAATCACAAATGCATAGTAGTTTCCACCATAGCTTTTAGTTCTAGTAGGACCAAAAAGATCCATGTGCAAAAGTTGCAAGGGACGTGTGGTAGTAACCACATTTTTACTTTTAAAAGAGATTTTCACTTGCTTCCCTTTTGTACATGCATCACACAATCTATCCTTTTTGAACTTAAGCTTAGGTAGACCTATTACTAGGTCTTTGGCTATTACTTTATTTAGTTGACTCATGTTAATATGTCCTACTCGTCTATGCCATAACCATGCATCATTATCTTTAGAGACCAAACATTTAGGTTCAAGAGAAGACATACTATCAAGGTCAATCATATAAATGTTATCACATCTATGTCCAATGAGTCTAATATTTTTATCATCCTTAGATTCAACTATGCATGTGGAAGTATTAAATTTTATATCAAAGCCTTTGTCACATAATTGACTAATGCTAAGGAGATTATGTTTCAACCCATCAACATACAACACATTTTCAATTAATATAGTTGAAGAGTTACCTACATTACCATAGCCAAGAATTTTTCCTTTGTTGTTGTCACCGTAAGAAACATTCCCGTGTTCCCGTCTATGAAATGTTGAGAACTTTGAAAGATCTCCGGTCATGTGTCTTGAGCAACCGCTATCCAAATACCATTTAGTACTTTTTGCTCTAAAACAAACCTACAACACAAGAAAAATAATATGATCTATTGGTACCCTTTGTTCTTTTGGGTCCTTACATGTTAGAATTGATACATACACTAAAGCACAATAGTCCTATGTATTAGTATTGCAATATTAAACATAAATGAGCATTATTCAAGGGGAAAATATTACAAATATCATTGCTGTCCAAGTTGGGCAGAATTGAGTATAAATGATTTGTGGAGAATTTAACAACTTAACAACAATATTTTTAAGGTAGGAGCATGATACACTTAAGCACAATATTTATACTAAGCATGTGCATCAAAAGATAGTTCAAAACAGTCCATACATGCTTCTTTTATATTAAATAGTGACTAGATATCATGTGCAAAAAAAAATATAACTATAAAACAGTCCATGGCACATGATACATACATATCCACTAAGTCTTCTTAGGAACATATATCATGTTCTTTACCTTGGGGCTAAAGAACATGCTAGATGTGTTAGTTTGAGGTCCATAAGATGTTGAAGCAATGTTGCTCACATTTATAGTCCTCTTAGGAACCCACTTGAGATTAGTTCCTTTTAGGCCATATTTCTTAATATTACATTGATATACAAGATGACCACTCATGCAACAATATGTACATTTCTTAAATGGTAGCTTAGACATGAACCTAGGGGGATAGTGGTTTGTCTTTCTTGGTTGAACAAAGGGAGGTTTTTGAAAACCAAGTCCATATTTAGTAGATTCAACCCTTTGTCTACCAAGGAGGACATTCAAGTTGTCTCTCCCACTAGTCATTCTATCAACCATTATCTTTAACCTATCCACTTCATTAGATAATTCAACACATTTAGCACATGGAATAGTGGAAGGGGGATTCACATCATCACATGATCCAACAAGACAATTCATAAAAAGATTTTCATTTTTAAGATCTTCATTGTCTTTCATTAGATCATTTACAATGGTTGTTAAGCTATCAACATTGTTTTGCAAGTTATTTTTCTCCTTTTTAATTTTCTCAACCTTAGAGGTTAATTTTTCATTCTCAACTTGCAAACATTTATAAGCATATAATAGATCATCATAAGATGGACCAATCATAGAAGAAGTATCACATGAACTAGTGTCACACATAGAGTTAGAATTATTACATGAACTACTATCACATAAAGAGTTAGAAGAGTGACAAGAGTATACCTCGGTATGTTCATCCTCTAGATTTGCCATTAAGCACAAGTTTGCCTTTTCACTACTTGAGGAGCTTGATGAACTTGATGAATCATCCGAGAATGCCATGTAGGCCTTCTTTTTCGTTTTGCCTTTACCTTTCTTGAACTTGCCGTTGTCATATTTATTCTTTTTATTAGGACAATCCTTTTGGAAGTGGCCTTCTTTTCCGCACTCAAAACAAGCATTGTTTGAGTTTGCATTGCTTGAATTGTTGTCTTTTCTTCTTTGGCCAACATCTCTTCTTCTTCTTTTGTTGAACTTCTTGTTGAAGAAATTGGTGAATGACTTGTTAAATTTTTTCACAAACATTGTCATTTCGTCGTCTTCACCGGAGCTTGAATCACTTGATGATGTATCAGTACTTTCCTTACTTTCCTTTGAATGAGATGATGATACCTTGAGAGCTAATCCCTTTTGTTTCTTCTTGTTAAGCTCACGGTTAGCCCTTCTGTTTAACTCCAACTCATATTCTTGAAGCTTTCCAAATAAGGTAGCTATTGACATTGTAGAGAGGTCTTTAGCTTCATAGATTGCCGAAGTCTTTGCATCCCATTCCTTAGTAAGACATCTCAGAATTTTGTTAACTAACAGTTCATCATCATGGAAAATATTTAAAGCATTCATTGAAGTAACTATATGCATAAAACGTTTTTGCATGTCAAATATAGATTCACCCTCATGCATCTCAAAGAGCTCAAACTCTCTAGATAATGCATTTTGTTTAGAACGCTTTACTTCACTAGTACCTTCATGAGTTGTTTCTAAAATAAGCCACATCTCACGTGCGGTCTTACATGAAGATACTCGGTAGTATTCGTCTTTGCCAAGTGCATTAACTATTAAGTTCTTTGCTTTTGAGTTGTATTGGGCTTTCTCTAATTCATCTCTAGTAAAATCTGTGTGTTTTTTAGGCACAGTTTTTCCATTGTCATCTAGTGTGGTTGGAGGCTGATATCCTTCCTCTACACTATACCAAATTTTAAGATCTACTGACTCAAGAAAAATCTGCATCCGAGTTTTCCAATAAGGATAATCAATCCCATTGAAAAATGGAGGACGGTTGGTTGAACCACCCTCAAGAGGAATATCCTGATGGAAAGAAGCCATAGGATCTTTAACTCTTTGGCAGATAGCCAATCACACAGAGCACGAAGCTCTGATACCACTTGTTGGGCAAGTGGCTTCTTACACAGGACGCTTACGGAACACCTAGAGGGGGGGTGAATAGGTGTTCTCAACTTTTTCAAAATCTTTTTGAATTCAGTAAACAATTACACAATTTTTCTTCAATCCCTATATGCCCAAAATAGTTTTTCGCAATGCTAAGAACAATGTAGTAATAGAAAGCGTACCTTAGCAATTTATAGAGTATAAACGCAGCAGTTATAATAGAACTAGTGTAACTGTCAGTCTCTAAACAAAATATTCAGAAATTAAATCAGAGAGACAATGGACACACGATATATCCTGGTTCACACCCACTAAGCCTAAGTAGGGTGCTACGTCCAGACTGAAGTAGCTGCAGATATTTTATTTATCACAAGTGTATCAGTTTTACAAACACGCGTCACACATGCAATCAAACAAGATATCAAAAATCTTCCTAGTGCCTACACTGCTCCAAGCTCTGAGAATACTCTCAAGCCGAACCTACGGAGTTCACCAACTCCTCTCACACAAGACCTCCACTCTCCCTAGTGGATTCTTGAGGCTCCAAGCCTTGAGACACACTCTCAAGCCAAGCACAAGGTCGCCAACCCACACGGTTGCACCCACACACCTAGGACAGATTTGCAGCACACAACTACTCCACTTTAACAATCAATACAGAATTTTCAGAATTGTAACAAGTGAAATAAACCAAAATTACAGTGTCCTATCACACCAAATATATCACAGTAATATCAAACTAAGCTCCACAAATTTATGCCATATGCAGAAAATTAATCCAATGACATATGTATTAAAATCTCTAAAATTAATGCACAAAGGAGCTTGGATATTACACAATTATTTTTCTAATCAATGGACACCAAGAAATCTGATTTAAAAAGAATATCACAATTATAACCAGAAAAATCAGATTTGAAATTTATCTCAAAATTTCACATAAAATTCAGAATTAGTTCTAGATAAATCTTTTAATAATAAACTAAAAGAAATCTGAATTTTAATCACAATATACTTCAATTAAAACAGAAAATTCAGATTTAATATTCTAACAATAAAATTTCTAGAACAATTCAAGATTAGGTTTCTAAACAATAAATTTCAAACAAAAATCTGAATTAACACAATGTATAACAAGATGTAAAGATAAATTCAGATTTAATATTTTTAATCAATATTTCCCAAAAATTAGAAACACAAATCTTACTCAAAGAGCATCAAGATTTCTAAGATATTCACATAAAATCAAAACAGAAAAATCAAGATGCAAAAATCAGATTCCAAATTTTAACAGTAAATTTTTATACTAATGAACAACTCAAGAATTTAATATTCAGATTAAACAACTCAAAATCCCTAAAGCATATGAAATAACAGATCTGGAAATTTCAGATTAAATGCTTTAAATCAAAGATTCACAGAGGATTTGAGTTTCTTGAGTATACCATAAAAATCCCCAAATATGAAATGATTTGTTCTCACATGAACCAGATTTTTTCTCCAAGAAAATGATGAACACAGATAGGTGAGAAGGAGAGAGAATCAGCGTTTCTTGAATGATTGAATGATGAAGACTCGATCAGCAAGTGAAAATGAGCACTGTGTTTTTCTTCTCTCTTTTTTTTTCTTCTTCTTTCAAAATGAATGTTAACAAGAAAAATGATGTGAGCGTTACTGACGAAGACGAAGACGAAAGTATGAATTGGTAAAGTGTGTTCCCTTTTTGTGTATTGCTTTCTTTTTATATTGCATAGTATCTACTTAAGAGAACCCACTACGTGAACTTTCGTATAGCTTTTTCAATTTGTAAAGCTATTTTATTTTACCTTTTCTTATTATATTTATTATTTAAAGCAACTTTACATTCAAGTCACCTGAAAACCAACGTGACCTGATAACTTTATTAAAATGCTATTTAAAGTAGTTTTTATATTAAAAGCAAACTGATTTTTAATTGTTTTATTTTTATTTTTATTTTGTTTAGATTTTTTTATTTATTTAATTTGTAATATGAAATGCATCCAACTAAATGCATCTAATGCAATGATATGCATTGGAGCTTAGGTAGATACTAGATGATATAATATAGTGTGTAACATAATTTCTAAAAATACCTAATCACTTGTATCTTCACACACCATCTTCAATTTGAGACTTTTTGTAAACCCTTTGTCATCATCAAAATATATATTTCATATTCCATAATGCATAGGAGGCCTTCAAGTATAACATAAATTCTTTCTCTTCGTCCTTAATCTGCCTACTTATCGACCCATTTTGTTGTTATGCATAAGTTAATGTGAATTTTAAATTTCCTTTTTCTCTCACAAATCTATTTTTTTTTGCTCCGCTATTGGGATAACTTATATTCAAAAGAAAGAAATGTTCATGATTGTGTTGAGGAGGGTCTCCATATAATCGATCACTTTTTGAAATTAAACTAAAATGTAGTAATTGGTGCTTGGCCGCTAAGTTAGTTGACGAGGGGAGGCAACCAAGGATAAAGAAGTTGATAGTGAGCGTATGATACATATATGAGTTAAGATCATTTGACACCGGTATCAAATTTAATACCGGTTCTGAGAGCGGTTAGATCAAAAAAGATCAACGATTCTGATTTGTAAGCAGGTAACACCATTGATCTTTTTTTATCTAACAGTTCCCAGATGAGGTGTCAAACTTCAAATTTGACACCGATGTCAAACTTCAAATTTGACACCGATGTCAAAGGATCCTGCATATATATATATATATATATATATATATATATATATATATATATATATATATATATATAGGCAGGATCCTTTGACACCGGTGTCAAAGGAAAAGTTTGACACCTCATCTGAGAGTCGTTAGATTAAAAAAAATCAATGGTGTCACATGCTTACAAATCAGAATCGTCGATTTTTTTTTAATCTAACAGCTCTCAGATGAGGTGTCAAACTTTTTTTTTGACACCGGTGTCAAAGGATCCTGTCTCATATATATATATATATATATATATATATAGTCATTTGGATTTCGGGATATCTAATCATATTCCCTTTCTAACGTAAGACAACTGAGAGTGTATGATTTTGGATTGAGATAAAAGTAAGCATGTAAAAGTTTGGTCCATCATATCCTAATTATCTGCCAATAAGTGTGTGTGTGTGTGTTTTTCTTTCAAAGAAGTTATTACTAATTACATGGTGATAAATCATGGAGAAAATGACTATATACCCACCAATTAATGTCCCAAAATCATATGCCAAAAAATTTCTTCACCTAACATGTACGCTACTGGGTATAAGGCAAGTTACACTGAAGCCTGCAGGGATAATTAAATCTTTGCGTGGAATTCACTTCTTGTTTCACCTCCTTACACTCTTGATTATGTTCACATATGAATTTTAACAATTGTCAACACTGCTAACTATGATTCTATTTTTTTATTAAAAAAATAGATAATGCAGTACGCTTTGAAAGGGTGGAGCAATTTTCAAACACTTTTATATAATAATATTAAATTGAGTCATCACTCTTCATGGTGGGATAATCATCTACTGTATTATTTTTCTCCATTACATCCGTGATCTTACTATTAAAAAGCATTTCTCCTTTGTACTTTTTTTAAATATTTTTTTGTACTCTCAAACTAATTAATTACTTTCGTCATAATTTTTATCTAACATAATGTTCAGATTGCGTGTACCCTATTTGTTTACATTTTTTTCTATTTTTTTTACCAACTTTGATGTTTTTTTAATTCCAAATGGCATTGGTATTAAATTTAATTTAAAATAACTAAGCAATCTACAGTTATATAATAATTTTGAATCCACTCTTTTAAGAGGTTAAGATGTGCATGATGTTTACCGAAAAAAAAAAAGATGTGCGTGATAAATATTTCGTTCTGGCATTGGTATTAAATTTAATTTAAAATAACTAAGCAATCTACAGTTATATAATAATTTTGAATCCACTCTTTTAAGAGGTTAAGATGTGCATGATGTTTACCGAAAAAAGAAGAAGACGTGCATGATAAATATTTCGTTCTCTAGCTTATGAGAGAATGTGTATTTTATAGATAATATATTTGATAACACTTCATTTCCATTATTGATGAGAGAATGTGTATTTAATAAATAACATTTGGTAATGTTATCACGTACACCCTAAATTTTCTAATGTGTGTTTTTTTTTTTTTTGATAAATAAAAGGCCTAAGCCCAACCAAACAGAAGAAAAACTAATAAATAACATTTATTTAATCATGATAACACATTTTACGATGTGTGTATTTAAAAAAAACTTGTCAGGAAAAAAATATTTTTTTTTCTCTATCAATTTGTATATCTAGATTAATTGTTCATTTTCTAGAACAGAAAAATGAATTAATTTTCCAAAAAAAAAAATGAATTAATTTTATCAAACACTTTCTACTAACTTTTATCCCCCAAATAAAAAAGAAAAGAAAAGAAAATAGTTTTGGTAATGTTATCACACACACCCTAAATCTCCTAATGTGTTTTTTTCTTTTACTTTTTTTTTTTGTAAATAAAAGGCCTAAGCCCAACCAAATAGAAGAAAAACAGACAAGAAAAAGAAACTAAAAATTACACACCACCTCACGTGGTCTACTAACAGAAGCCAAATTCGCAAGCAACAAAAGGCTAATACTAGGAGGAGGATCTCACCAAATTCTTTTATCAATATGTTCTTGATCATCTAGCAAAAAATTGGCCAACCAATCTGCACATGTATTCCCTTCTCTAAAGGTGTGACGGAAAGACGTTGACCAGTTCTTTTGAATCCATATCCGTATGCGAGATATTAGATGACACTTACGGATTGCTACTCCATTCTTGGAAAGCAGAGTGATTACACTAGAGGAATCACTTTCAATGATCACATTATGATAACCTGCACCCTAAGCCATCTCTAAGCCCCTAAGCACCCCCCACAATTCAGCTTTGAAAAAAGTACAAAAACCCCAATCTGTAGGCATATCCACCCAACCACTTTCCATTTTCATCTCTCATCACACCACCGCAGGCAGCAATAGCAGGATTGCCCCAAGCAGCTCCATCAGTATTAATCTTAACCATACTAGCACCAGGAAACTGCCAAGAAATATCTATTCTCATAGTTCTTCTCTTAGCACACTGCCAGGAAACTGCTAATGAGGAATAAACAGCTTTAACTGAAACTTCACCTTCACCATCCAAATTCCACGATCTCCTATCAGGTCCAACAGAAGCACTAGGAGGAAGAGTACCTAGCAAAACATTGATAATGTTACTAGGGAACCATTGCTTTAGACGCATCCAATCCCACTCCCTATCAGCTGCAACCGTATCAGCTACTCTAGCATCTAAAAACAATTTGGAATCTCTCCTGAAAGTACACTCAATTAAAGATTGATTCGGGATAATCCATTTATCCTCCCAAAATTTAATGCTTCTACCATCACCTAAATCCCAAGTTAACTTATCCTCTATATCCTTCCAGACACGACATAGATTCTTCCAGAGAATTGAATCAACATTTGTAGATTTGAAAGAACTAGCCCTTCTAGAATTAGCTTCATACTTAGCCCGCAAAACTTTACTCCACAGCTGATCTGATTCTGTCATAAATATCCAAGCCCTTTTAGCAAGAAAAGTATCATTCATTATCTCCATCCGTTTCAAACCCAATCCACCATCCTTTTTAGGCTTCATGATTGTCTCCCAACTGATCAAATGATTTTTCCTAACATGATCCATATCACCCCAGATAAAATCCCTTTGAATTTTTTCTATCTTCATGCAGATGGAAGAAGGAATCTTGGTACTCTGCATTTGAAAATATGGAATAGCTGCCAAAACTGAATGTGTCAAAGTAATACGACCAGCTTGAGATAAACTTTGCTGATTCCAAACATTAAGCTTACCTTTAATTTTCTTCACAATACCTTCATAGATATACTTAGAGGCCCTGCCATGTCTCATCATTGACCCAAGATAACGACCAATATTTCTAACATGCTTAAATCCATTCCTCTGGATGATATTATCAATAACATCAGCACCTGTATTTTTAGAAAAATAGATACTAGTCTTCTCAACACTAAGGTTTTGACCCGAAGCTTCTTCAAAGAGAGAAAGACACTTATGCAGTACTTCATATTGCTCTACATTGACTTCCATAACCACCATGAGAACATCTGCAAAAGCAAGATGAGTAATTTGAGGACCTCCCTTGCCAACTCGGATAGGCTTCCACAACCCACCATTCAAAGCAGTCATGAAAATATGAGTTAATTTTACTATAGCAAGGACAAATAGGTACGGTGATAGTGGATCACCCTGCCTAATGCCTCTAGATGGACTAAAATCACTAGTCTTACCTCCATTTCATAGAACATTAATCTTAGAAGACTCCACATAGTTCATGATCAAGTTGACAAAATGATCAGGAAAAGTGATCTCTTCTAGAACACATTTCATGAAATTCCAAGAAATCCTATCATAAGCCTTAACCAAATCAATTTTAATTGCCATAAATGCTTTCTTACCCTTCATCTTATGCATTGAATGAACCAACTCCTGAACAATTATTATGTTATCCTGAATATGTCTGTTAGGTACAAAACTCACCTGAAACGGGGCAACCAATTTCTCCATCATTAGTTTTAATCTCTACACAATTATTTTAAACAAAAGCTTATACAAGACTGAACAAAGAGAGATAGGTCTAAACTGGGATATAAATTCAGGATTCTTCACTTTCAGAATTAGCACCAATAAAGTAGAGTTGATCTCAGCCACCAAAGAAGGGTTGGACCAAATCTTTCTAACTTCTTCAATAATTTGACAATTCACAAATTTCTATTTCCTTTGAAAGAACACTGCAGGGAGTCCATCAATACCAGGATCTTTGAAAGCTCCCATGGACTGCAAAGTGCTGGAAATCTCATCACTGGTAGGCATTCTTATCATACTTTCTCGAGCTTCAGATGTAATAGGCGCCCAAAAATTAGGAGAAGAGAGCCACCAACGGGACCAAGATTCCTCAGTAAATAAGTTTCTATAGAAATTGCAAACATGATCGTTAAGCTAATTTGTTTCCTCAATCCACTGATTAGTATCTTTTTTAAGCCTTGAAATCTTGTTGGAACTTCTTCTAACTACAGTCCTCAAATGATAATATCCGGTATTCTTATCAGCATCAACAATCCAGCTATGTCTAGACTTTTGAAATCAAAGCATCTCCTCTTCATCCATAACCAGGTTTAATTCTTTTTGCAATTGATTCTCAATACCTTGTAATCTCAGACAATCTGCCAATGACCTCTGTAACTGAACTTTCTCAATCTGCTGAGTTAAAGCATCTTTCCTCTTATTTATGTTGCTATAGACATCTTTATTCCATTTTTGGAGCTTTGGAACAAATCTATCCAACATCAATTTTATCTCTGCTCTTTTATACCAAAACCCCCCATTAACTCCTCAAACTTTGGATGATCCATCCAGGATGCAAGAAACCTGAACGGCCTCTCCTGCCAAGAGTTATGTCTTTTTGAAATATTCTGCAACAGGGGATTATGGTCAGAATGCAATCTAGGAAGAACTCTGACCTCAGAATCTTCGAAGGAGATTCTCCAAGAAAGATTAACACAAACTCTATCTAATTTTTTATAAACTCTCTCAAGATGGTTCTATTTTGGTCCTTGCCAAGTGAAGTGAGATCAAAAGCTGCGAAGATCATCAACAAGGCAACTATCCAAAAACTCAGAAAACTTGTAGCACTTAGCTCTATCGATTTGACAACCACCTTTTTTTCTCGCTAGCATCTTTAATATCATTAAAGTATCCAGCAATAACCCACAGAATACTAATATTTTGACTGAACTGGTGCACTTCATTCCACATCTCATGGCGATCCTCTTCTCTAGGACTAGCATACACAGCTGTACAAACAAATATTTTATGATAACCAATTTCGACCATTAAACGCATATATTGCTTTGATTGAGAGATAAGATGAACTAAAGATCTATTAGAATCCCACATCGCCCAAATACCTCCTGAAAAACCAACTGCTTCCTCAAATATGGCTTGATCAAATTTCAGTTTTTTCATTAAATTTTTACTATTAACACTTCTAGTACGTATTTCTATTAACACCACCACACAAATACCATGCTTATCCACTAACATTTTTAAGGTACGACCAAGATTAGGCTTAGCAGCACCTCTATAGTTCCAAAAGAGAACAGACATTAACAAATTCGTTGAGAAGATGCAGGATGAGCTTGCACCTGCAACAAACGTCTTGATGATTTTGTTCCTACACCACGATTGGCAGCAATACCTTTGAACTTATTAGAAACACGCCTCAATTGACTCAATTTTGGATCAGGAGGCTTAGGAATTTTAGTACTCCTCCTACCCTCCTGACTAATCTCCATATTACTATCCTGATTCACCAATGTTGTTCTCATCTCATCCACAATCATGGCATTATCAGTCACCTTCCATTATGTACGATCAGACAACTGAGATGACTGCCTATCTAATTTTGATTTGGCAATAGAATGAATTATCTTCAAAATTGTTTTTTCATCATTAGAACTTATATCTTCATAGACCTCATCCTTTATTAGATCGTCCTACACAAGATTGAACGCATTCTCCATCTATAAGTTTGACCTTATCTTGAGAACCCTTTCTCTTCTCCTTATTTGCTTCCAGAGACACAACTTGCTTCCCTAGAGAAGACTGGCCTACCATCTCTTTATACTCTTGGCTAGGATTCTCATCATTATAAATACCATATTTTTTATCAGTACTTATATTCGACATCTCAACTTTATTGTAACTTTCACCCTTTTGCTTCTGCATCCCTTCATATCTCTTTCCTTGAACATTTCTCCTTTTTTTGCCCCACAAAACCACCATTCATGGACCAAACCCCTCTTATTTCTCCTCCTTTAGATCAATTATAGTATGGTCTTGAACAGGGACAATTTCTCTGCATGGATTATCCCCTTTAGCATCCTTATCAGCAAAACTTGGGATAATACTAGGACAACTCTCAGACCTATGCCCGTACTTCCCACATGTATAGCAAATAAGGTGCAAACCCTCATATTCCACCTTCTTGTAACGATTCTCTATCATATATTCTGCCTTTAAAGGTTGACTAAGATCAAGTTCTAAACAAATTCGAGCGAACTTACCTCTAGCTAGGTTTGTCGTTGCAGCATCCAAACAGATAAATTTTCCAAGCCAATCGCCTACCCTTTTCAACGAAGAAGAATTAACGTACTCTAAGGGAAATCCTGGAAGTCTGACCCAAGCTATGATTTTATTGCTGGAAGCTTGATAAGCATTAAAATCAGGTTCCCATGATCTTACAACAAGATAGTGATCAAAGATGATCCAAGGACATGTTGTTAAAGCATGCTCCATATCAGATTTATTTTCAAATCGGACCAAGAAAAAATCATTTTCGTTATCTGTAACATGGATCTTCCCATCTCTTTCCCACATATTCTCCAACCTCCTTTTCATAAAGCTTATAGACAATTTCTTTCCCGGCAGTTTTACGATAAGGGATTGTTTCCATGGCTTCCAGGCCTTTTTTTTAAAACCATCCGATAACTTAAAATTCGTTTTGCCATCTTCACGAACCTCAATCATCACCTCTTCCTCACCTAGAGCCGACTCTAGAACAACTTCTTCCGTTTTGTCCATCTGTATCTCATTAACCTCATCTGCAACTTCCTCTTCACCCGCCACCCATTCTCCATTGTGCCTCATTAAGATTTCCTTAAAACATGTTTATCCCTCCATCCATGCTTCCTCACGATGAATATGAGACTAGTCATTTGAGAACGATCCATCTTCTTTATATTTCTTCTTACTTCTTTGTAAATTATCTACCTCCTCTGATCTTAATTCAAGAACGTCAGATTCTTGCATGGCGGCACAGAACCGTAGGAAACCCTAGCAGGGGAAAATAATTGTGTTTGGATTAATAATATAGACGGCGGAACTAGAAATTTACATAGGGGCCTAATGTGTTTTTTTCAATAAGATGACACATGTCAATCTTTTTTTTTTAATTAACTATGCATAGATTTACGATTTTAAATATTTTTAATATAATTTTTGAGAATCTATTTGAATAAATTACTAATTATATATATATATATATATATATATATACACTTTCTTTAATAATTTGTAATATTTATATTTGTTTTTGTATTTTGACTTAGATTTAAAATTTTCTGAACAATGCATAAGATCATTATTAGTTATTAAAAAATTTGTATTTCATTTACTAATGTTTGCCATTAATTATTTTTCTATCATTTGTTTAAAAATTGCAATATTAATATTCAGATTTATCAGTAAATATCAAATAAAAAGTATTTACTGTTATAACATATAAATGGTATATTACTTATATGTAACTTAAGTATCATTATTAAAAAAAATATCATTTTAAATAACACAATTTTATGTTATTTAAGTGAAGCGATCATATTTTACCAAAAAAAAAGTGAAGCGATCATGTATTAGTGCATACTTGATAATTTTTTATATTCTTTCTCATTACAAAATCAGGAGAATAGATAAAAAAAAAAAGAGTATTATGGAGGAGAAAGAAGATAAAAAAAATTAAGAACAAAGTCGTTTCACTTAAAATAACATAAAATTGTGTCATTTAAATGTTTGATTCCCACCAAATATATTTTTGGGGAGAGGCAAAGAGTTTTAACTTTGATAAAGCCCCGACTCGGAATTAATCTTATAGCCGACTCGAAGAATTGAAGCTTGTGAAAAACCCAGAGGCCTAATTCCTATTTAATAGATAATTAGGGTTGATATAAAAAAAAAATTAATGACAAACATTTTTCAAAAAATAAAAAACAAATTTATCTTGTCTGATCCAACCTCCAAATAGTAAATAGAGCTATGAGGCTAAGGTGTGCCGGAAATGCTCAGGTAAAAGGAAGACTAGTCCATGGTTTCTTAAGGATTGTGAGGCTCTCGACCATTTGGTATCAGAGTCTAACATTAGGTCATCCCCGATGACAGGCTCCCTGCCTGATGAAGGCAATCTTAAGGAAACTCTTCGAGTTTCTTCCAGAGAGAGGGTAAAGATAGTAATAATATTATATGAGGTGAGCAGGAGAGGAAATTCTCAAATCATGGGTAACATAAATACTGAAAATACCTAGCCGATTATGCTACATCCTTCCTTGTCTCTTCCTAAACACATTCCCTAAAAAATAGAAAATCTTATAGAATACTCTTATGTCCCTGAAGCTGCAAAGATCCTTGAAACAGTACCGCAGTTTCTCAGCCTTTATAATATTTTCAAGAGACAGAGATCTGTGTTTAAAAGTATCACCAAGTTGATCTCCACCAGGAGACCGACTATGAAAGAATATGTCAAGTCTTCATGAATGGATCAGTGTGAACTATAAGCCACGTCTCAAGAACAGTATGTAGATCTGGAGATTCTTACTGAATTAATCATTCACTGGAAGCAAGAAGGATATACTGCACTTTATTTTGGTGAAATCAGACTAATCCTTTCACTCTATGGAAGGAAAGGTTTACCTGTCACAGCTCATATTGCTTTGCTAGACTTTAGCTTCATTCATTATGAAAATGTTGTCATTGGCACTATCCTGACAATACTTCATGCAGGAAGTGTAGTGCTAACCATCTTTTCAAATTATAATGTCAGCCTGAAAGATAAAACTTTGCCCAAAAAACTCAAAGTACATATACAACTCACAAGAGCTGACCAAGTTTCTGAGGCGTATGCAGTAACTCTTCACCATCAGATGATCTATAGACTTTAAGATCATGTTGTAGATCTTCCATAGCTGCCTAACAGCTATAATGATGCTTTGTTTGTCATAGCAAAAAATCTAGAAAATACACCTTCAATCATCCAGATTTCGAGAAAAATATGTTGTGAAGAATTAACAGAATTGATTCATTTAGAATGGCTGACTAATTATGAAAAGATTCATAAATCCAGCAAGCCCATCCAGTATCATGAGGCGAGTTTCAGGAGATCTATTGATAGAACCATGACAATAATTTTTAAGAAGCCTGATGCAGTAGCCAGCAGTTCTACTCTTCCTATTTTTCAATCTATAATGATATTTCCATGTTATACTGAAGATCAAATCCCTGTTTATGGGATAATGCCCAATGAATCCCCTAATTTTACTGATCGTGTTAATGGTCATTTTATATGGGATACAGATCCCAATATGTGTGATCCTGAGTTTGATTGTTGGATGAACACTAGAGATACTTCAGATGAAGAGGAAGAAGAAGAAAATACAAGTAGTCGTAGGCGTTGCAAATCACCTCCTCTTGCTCAAAGAATATCTGACCCAGATATGGTCCATGGGTAGGTCTTAGGACACAGAAAAAACTTGAACCTCTTTGGATCTACAAGAGGGGTTTAGAAATTCTCAGAGAAAAAGGATTACTTCCTCTAGAACCACCAAATAACCCTGAACTCTTGACCTAGTCACCAAAAAAATACTTTATCAAGATGCCAACCTGAATCCTTACCAATTACTCAACCAATACCATATATGATGTTTTCACAAAGCAATTTTCCTCCTTTAGAAAGACATACCTACCCAACCACTAAAATCACCACCAAACCTTTAATCACCCAAGGAGAAGTCCTTCCAGATGGAAAATTGAAGCAATTAAGTCAAGCTAAAGAAGTACGCAATTGGCAGACTGAGAATGCTCATGCTCAAAACTCTATTCTGAAGAAACTTGATGCCAAAGTTAAAAGATTTACAATCAAATGGATACTGTTAAAGATCATCTGCAACATCTTTAAAAAAGATGAGAAAGCACTACGAGAAGAACATGAAGCAAATCACTCAGCTTGAAGAAGAAGTCAGTAAGCTAGGCTTTACTCCAGAAGCCAATATAAGAGATAGAGAGATAAGAAGGCTAAAAGCAGAGATCCAAGATCAGGAAAGAATCATTGAACAAAATATCAGATCTCAGCAAAAGCCAGAACCAGTAGAAAACTACAATCCTTTTTTGGTACCTCCTATGCCAAATTATTATTCTCCTTTCCAAAATCCACCAGAATTATGGACCAATCCACATCCTCCAAGACCTTGGATATTTCCAAGTAGCCAGCCCTATGATCAAAGAACCCGCAGAGAAAGTAGAGAGAGAGGAAAACAACATTCTACTTCCAGAAGACACTCACCTAGAACTAGAATAGAATCAACTCCTTCTTTATCCTCAAACTCTACAGACCATGTAGAAAATCTCAACTCTTCAAAAAAACTTTTGAGACTGCAGATCTTAAAGATCAATTAGCCATAATCCAGACTGAACCTCAAGACATAGATGAAGACCAATCATTTGAGATAACTAGATCCTCCTCAAATACCCAGAGTTCTAATTCCTCTAAGATCTCTTCCAAAGAAGCTCTTGAATTAGATTCAGATCACCAAACTCCTTTTGAGACCACTGAAGAAGAACAATCCGATGTAGTGCCAGATTCCTCTGATTTTTCAGAAGCAAAATATGTTGATATTACTGGCATACTGATGGCCAGAACTGCAGAATCCAGAGTTGAGTCATATTATGACTCCCCTGAATCTGAGACAGGAGATGTTACTAGCAGAAGTCGCAGTAAGAAGACAACTGCTGTAGGATCTTGGTTTATAATTGATGATATTTCTCTAAACCTATAGAGAAAAAGACTTTTAGACTTTGGGGTATGGATTGACACTAAACTTTTACATGCTGATTCTGATCCTGACAAGGTAATGGAAGAATTCTGCTCAAGAATGATTGGTTCGCTTAAAGAATGGTATCATAACTTGGAAAGTGTTTGGCAAGACCAACTCCATCAAGTTGGCACCACCTCTGGTAAGTTGGAAGTTCTCCATCAAGAATTCATTGGAGATGGAGATATCATAGACAAAAAATACAGGAAAGAATTCTTTGAGATGAAATGTTGCTCCTTGAAGATTAAAGATCTAGAAAGACATTTCAAAAGAATGATTTAGAGATTCTACTTGCTAAATGGATACACTGATCTTAGCTTAAAGAACACCTACGTGGATTTTATCCCTAAAGAAATTCAACCTGAATTGAACCGAATGGCCATTGCTCAAGGCAAAGACTTCACATCCCTTACTATAAGTTAGATTCACCAACTGACTCTAGAGGCGGTAGATAAGCTCTATAAGCAGCACAAGTACATGACTGACTTGATAAAGTAGAGATCAAAGTATACTCAAGTCTGTAAGAAGTCTTATCTGGAGATAAAATGTGAAGATGGCAATAGTTGTGATTGCAAAACAAAGACGAAGACTCATTTCAAAAAATTCAACCAGAAGAAAAAGGGTAATAAATCCCAGAAGCAATACAGGTTCTTCAAGAAGAAAAATTTTCGTGGAAAAAACAAAGGGCAAAAATATTTTATTTGCAAGAAGAAATATTATTATGCAAAAAAACTGCCCTAACAAATCAGATAAAGTAATAAAGACGATAACTGCTTTGAATCTTGATGATGGTGATGCAGAATCTTTGTATTCGAAACAAAGCACTGGAAATGAAGACATTGTCTTCGCACTCCAAGACTCCTTTTCTGATTCAGAAATTTATGATAGTGATGTTCCAGTCTTTGCAATAAATGAAGTTTTCTATCTTAGTCCAGCCATACCAAAGCCTAGTGTAGAAGTTCACATCTTATCATCTAAATTCAGCCATCCAAAGATCAAAGGTGATTTCCTACATGGATACTGGTGCTCAAAGATCAATGATGGATCCCAATATCTTACCTCCTGTAGCATGGAAGAAAGAGACAGCTTACTTTGTAGCAGCTGATGGGAAAGTCTTCAAAACCTACCTGATTACTAAGCAACCTATAGGGATAACATTTTTCCCTGAATGCATTGTCTCGACTAATGTTATTGGGACTCTTATGCCTAACAAAGATATTCTAATGGGAATGGATGTCTATACCAAAGCTCATAAACTTCAGATCCTTCCTCAAGGAATAAGATTTAAAAGAGACTTCAAATCTTATTCAGAGAACTTAAGATTATATGCTTTTTCTGAAGCTCCTCCTGAACTTGAGTACTTCAAAGAAAAACTCAAGCCTTTATGTGCAGACAACCATGGAGGATTCTCGCATCGAAATCCCTTATGGAAAAATGAAGATTTTTTCATTCAACTTCCTTTCAAGCTCAATGAAGATATCAATCCTACCAAAGCAACTCATCCAGGAATGTCTCCTTCAGACCTTCAATTGGCAAGGCAAGAATGCCAGACTCTTAAAGCAGGGATTGATAGAACCTACTAAATCCCAGTGGGCTTGTCAAGCTTTTTATATAGCAAAAAGATCAGAAAAAATTAGAGGCAAGAAAAGATTGGTGATTGATTATAAGCCTCTAAATCATTTTTTGCAAGATGATAAGTTTCTCATTCCAAAGGTTGATACTCTTCCAATCATCTTCAAAGATGCTCATATCTTCTCCAAGTTTGATTTGAAATCAGGCTTTTGGAAACTTAGATTAGATCCTGCTGACAAATACAAGACTGCATTCTGCATTCCAAATGCGCAATACCAATGGAGAGATCTCCTATTTGCTCTCAAAGTTGATCCTTCACTTTTCCAGAAAGGAATGACAAGAATCTTTGATCCAATCTTGGATACAATTCTCATTTATATTGACGATGTTCTTCTCTTTTCAAAAGGCATGGAAGCACACAAAAAGCTGCTCAACCAATTTCCAGAAATAGCTGACAGATATGGAATTATGCTTGCTGAGAAAAAGATCTATATTGCTCAAACTGAAGTTAATTTCCTAGGAATGCATTTTTCCAAAGGAATGTATCAGCCACAGCCACACCTTGCAGAAGGACTCAAAAATTTTCCAGATGTAAATCTCACTGTTAAACAGATTCAACAATTCTTAGGAATTGTTAATTATGTTAGAGATTTCATTTCTCATGCAGCCAAATATATCGATTTTCTTTCTGAGCTTCTAAAGAAAAATCTTCCCCCTTGGAGTTTAGAACAGACCCAAGCAATCAAAGAACTGAAGAAGATTGCTCAGAATCCACCAGCTTTGAAGATTCCTAATACTAGCAAAAGAAATCTTCAAACAGATGAAAGTGACCATTTTTGGGGGGCTGTCCTCATAGAAGAAGTCGATAACAAGAAGTATTATTGCGGACATGCAAGTGGACAATTTACATATGCTGAAAAGCATTATCATACCACTTACAAAGAAGCATTGACAGTTAAACCAGGAATCAAAAACTTTGATTTCCATCTCTGCGGTCATAATTTTGAAGTTCAAATAGACAACTCATCATTCCCAGAGATTTTGAAATTCAAAAACAAAATACAACCAGATCCTCAACACCATCCTTGATTTTCTATCCAGACCTTCCAGACCTAGAGTTCCTATCCAGGTCATCTCCAATATATCCAGTGACCCTTTTTCCCCTGATACTCATGCATGAACCTTTGCCCAAAACAGCCAAGCACAAAAGAGACTGTCCTCCTGAATTAGGAAAACCCATCTCAGTTGACCAAATCCAAAAATTTGCCAAGGATTATTATTTCTATTATCTCCTTGAGACAATGATAACAAAAAATGTTGCACCTTCAGCCTTTCATCCAGAAATTCCTTATTTGCAAGTGCTAGAAGTTTTTTGTAATGTTGGTTTCGACATAACTGAAAAATATCTTTGGTGCATATGGTGTCTCACAGTCCATTACTCAGTCCCTCTTGCGCTTAAGGTGTAAAGAACTTATGAAATTCTCATTGATCCTAACAGTTCAGATTACTTTTTATGGACCTTATTAGAATGGTACTCTCCTTTTCCATAGTGGAGAAACGAACTACACAAGATCATTATATCCAAGGAACAAGAAAGTAAAACAAGAAGAAAGATTTCAAAGATCACTGCCATTTTTATCATTCACAGGCCATATTGGAAAAGACCAGATGGACTTATATAGTCCTATAATATTTCCTATCTATGGGCATACTTCAATGATTATCCACTAGATCCCTATTATAAAACCTCTCTGCTGAAACATCTCAAAGAGCTCAATGGATTTGAAGTTCTTAGGTATCAATCGTTACAGCCGAGCTCGTCAAGGCCCAGATCCAATGCATATTGAATTAATTTTTTATCCAATCTCAGAAATAAAAGCTCCTGATGACAATATGATCTGGCAAGATTCTCAAAATCTAAATGTTGATATCATGGCAGAAATAATTGAAGAGAAAGCCAAGTTCGACATGCCATGGTGGAAAGATATGTATGGTGATGTCCACTCAGAATAAAGAAGAGCTATGAATTTGTCCATCAGTACCAGCACCACCGACAACGATTAAAGTCATAGGACACGTGAATGGTTGTAAAATAAAGTGTACCCAATAATTCAGATTTTTGAAAAGTTGTTTGTTGTTTGTATCATCATGTCTGATGTTGTGTCTATTGTATAATTATGATGTTTGTCGTAGTTATTTTCCTCATGAGTTTCTAAAAGTTCTCTCTTCTGTATGAAAGCTTAGTATAATGTTACTACTATAATTGCTAATCTCTGGATGAGGAAGTTAGTATGCTCTACACTTGCCTCGCAAAGGGATCTTGTGTATCAGAAAATGGACTCCGTAATGATCCAGTATTACGGTCCTCTCATCGTTAAGGATTCATATATGATAGTCTCCGATAAAAGAGCTAAGAGGCTAAGGTGTGTCAGGAAATGCTCAGGTAAAAGGAAGACTAGTAACATTATACTAAGCTTTCAGAGAGAAGAGAAAACTTTTAGAAACTCATGAGAAAAATAACACACTAGTTTAAGGATTCATGGATGATAGCCTCCAATAAAAGAGCTAAGAGGCTAAGGTGTGTTGGGAAATGCTCAGGTAAAAGGAAGACTAGTCCATGATTTCTTAAGGATATTGTGAGGCTCCCGACCATTTGGTATCAGAGCCTAACACTAGGTCATCCCCGATAACAGGCTTCCTGCTTGATGAAGGCAGTCTTAAGGAAACTCTTCGAGTTTCTTCCAGAGAAAGGATAAAGATAGTAATAATATTATATGAGCTACTCACTAATCAACACTTTAGGGCCCAAGAGTAAAATCACCCTATATTGTTACAATAGCGACACGGATATGAATCATATGATGTACTTCGTGTTAGTATTTGGGTTTCCTAGAGACAATCTTATGATTAAATAAGGACAGAGATGTAGACCTTTTTAATATTGTCGCAAATAAATAAAAGCACTCTTTATCTTGTTTCATAATTATGTCTCGATATTAATATTAATATATTATGAATAACTTGATAAACCCCGTGGAATAAAATAGGTATCTCTTGAGTATCTGTGATGAGATCACAATCATGAGGATTCAAGAATACCGGATGTTCATTCCTAATTTTATGTTCCTAGTCTAGAGATACTGAGAATGGGGTCAGTAATCTCGGGTAAGACTAGCACGACTTATCTATTTGTATGTGGATACAAGGTATAGACCTCATGTGCTACAGATATGGAGATGTCTTAGCTAAAGTCGTGGGTGGACCTATAAGGGTATAGCTCGCACTGAACGGACCCATAAAGAGACTCTATTAGGAACTCTCACATAGAGTATCATTAGAGTAGTCTCTTTATATTTGGGTATGTCTTTCCTAAGACCGGAAGTTATTACCTAGACTGTGTTCTAGAAGGCATGCTTTGATTGTGCACCTCGTCTTCCTGAAACATGGAGACTCATAGGTATACTGTTGGGCTTGTCCTGAAAGAACACAGGGCTAGGGTGATAAGCTGAAGGAATTCGTCAAATCTCTGTGAGAGATTAGCTAATCTGTACACCGGAGAAATCGGGATGACATTTACAGGGACTCGGGAATCTATGCATAGTAAAAGAGATCATGAGATGATCTGCCTTTAGAGTCTGTAAATTGAAGATTCCCTAATTTCGAATAAAGCTTACCCTAAACCGCAGGGGTTGATACGCTTCCTTACCCTAGGTTTTATGGGAAGGTAACCCAGACGAAAGGAAATATATACGGCAACCAAATATGTTTAATAGGATGATCAAATCATTAATCTAACTAGTTCTGGGGCAACAAAGCATTGCTAGTGCTCTGTGTTGTCATTAGATGGGTTGTGGGCTTATTGGGCCCAAGCCCATTTATGTCAGTGGCTAAGTTGGACCTAATGGGTCACACACAAACACATAATTGTCTAGATGCTCTAGCATTAAAGGTATTGGGCCTAATAATAGTTATTAGCCCAAGAAGTTGTTTGGAACTCCACCTAAAGGGGTGGAGGGCGCATGGTTCATTGTAATGGGCTTGGATAGTCCAAGACATTACTAATTAATTTAATTAGTTAAATTAATTATCAAACATTTAAATTTTGAATTTTGGAATTCGAAATTTGAATTTTGAAATTTTGAATTTTGAATTTGAATTTCGAAATTCGAATTTTGAATTTGAAATTTAAAATTTGAATTTTGAATTTTGAATTTTGAAATTTGGATTTTGAATTCGAATATTGAAATTTGAATTTTGAAATTTGAAAATTTGAATTTTGAATTTGAATGTTTGAACATTTGAATTTGAATATTTGAATGTTTGAATTCAAATTTTTGAATTTGAATTTGAATTTGAATTGCCTATGAAAGGTTGTTTCATAACAAAAGAATAAGATGAGATCTTGTTGGAACAAATCACTGGTATCATGAGAGAATCTTTTGGACAAGATCCAAGGCCATATATGGCGCTGATTTGGGTTGTTGGTGAGCAAGATTTGCTCATCAAAATCAGCTCCAGAAGATTCAGTCAGTTGGGAGAAAATCTGAGTGAGTTGATTCAAATTTGAATGCAACTACTCAGATGTATCTGGTCACCTTTTTGGGCTATATGGGGCGCACCATATAGCTGATCTTATGAAGATTTCTGATCAGAATTTTGAATAGGTTTTTGAACCAATTCTCAAGAGAATATTCTAGGAGACTGTTAGCAATTTTTGAAATAAAACAGCTCCACTTCTCTCTCTCCAATCTGGCGCCTAATGATCAGATTTTTAGGAGAAAAATCTGATTGGTATTTTATTTTAAATACTCTCCTCTTATGCACCTATGTGGTAGTTGCTCCTCCAAGGGTTTTTCTAAAAACCTAGCCTATTCTCTCCTCTCTCCTGCGCCACTTGTGAAGCTTTCACATTGAGAGCTTCACGTTTTCAAACACTTTCACCTAGCCTCCATCTTCACACATAGAGCGCCTAGCAAGCCTCTTTGTGGTGATCATCCGGTGGCTTCACAAGAAGGATTTCTTGCACCTAGACGAGTGGGTGGTGTGGATCAACGTTAGAGGGTCTGAACCCTTCAGACCGGCCTTGATCATCTGGTGATTTCACGTACAAGGTAACATCATGCTTTCCTAAAGCATGATCTTGATGTGCATGTATATTCCGCAAAGAAATTTTTTTTCCCTCTTACATACATCGGCCTTCAAGGCCATTTCGAACTTTCACGTGGTATCAGAGCCCGGTTGCTTTACCATCGACGGGTGATGGTACCTTTTTTGTAATCATATTTTTCACGGTTAAAATCTCTTTAAAGGTTAAAGATTCAATTTTTTATGAATGGATTCTAATTTACAATACTTTTAAACGGTTAAAGTTTTTGTTTTTATGAACATGTTATTTCGAATGCCATGTTCATGCACCCATTCATATTCATGGTTGTCTTTTTCTTTATAAAAGTTTTAAAAGGAAGCACCTTTTTGAAGGGTGGAGTTCGACCATGAAAGGTGTTTTGAACACCTTGATTGTTTTTTTTTTTTTTCTCCATGAATTGTTTCATGAGCATGCAATAAAATTTTTTCGAAAATTAATCTCATATACATGAGTATATGGTTCGGCCATTAAGTGTTGATGGCTATATGCATGATTTAATTTTGTGTTCTTCGAGAAAGAGTCGACAAAATTAGAATTATATTAATTGTTATATAATTCGGCCAATTGAAAAATTAAGAAAAGTTTTAAATTTTAAATATGTTTTGATAATTAATTGTTAAATATCAAGACATACGTGAAAAATATATATTATGTGATAATATTTTGTACTTGTGAGTTGTCTAACATTTCAGGTGCAAAAGAGGAAGGGGATGGTCATGGTGCCCGAAATTTGAAATTTCAAATTTAAATTAATGTGTAATTTTGGGCTCTTTTAAAAGAGATGTAATTTGAATTTCAAATTTTGTAATTTAAATTTTGTATTTTAAATTTTGTCTCTCCAAGATGTTTTGGAGTTTCTTTAATTGTAATTAGAGAAATTAGGCTAGTGGCGTATAGACGACAAGAAGCCGAGGCTTGAGAAGCAAGATGGACAAAAGAGCGAGCACCATGACTATCTCAAAATAAAACGGCTTTATTTGCATGTATGTTATTATACGACTAGTATGCATAAGATAGAATATCGCGATATGTATGCTTTATGACTTATGACGTCTAGTATGCATGAGTTGGACTAAATCGCGTTTGTATGATTATTATGTAAGTCCAATTGCGACTAGTTTAAACCGTTAGATGTATGACATAGGTAACGACTAGCATGATAATATATTAATGCGTTTGATGAGACTTAATAAACCCTTAATAAAATGAACCCTTAAAAAGAATAAAATTATTAAGCGCATGATTACCCCACCACCAATATTACTCAAACCTCCTCTAAATAGTGGTGCTCTACAACCCAGTTGGGACCCACTGTTTCGTTGATAAGAGTAGTATTAGACATAAGCTGCAGGCCCAGCCGGGCTTATGTGCTTAGGGTAATAGTGCTAGGTTGGTTGCATGAGATGCACCACTAAGTGACAAGAAGTTGTCAACCTAATGTTAAGAAAGGGTATGAGATACCATTGATACAGATCAATCCATTATTTAAATTAATCTTGCGGTCTCAGACGGGGGTTAAAATAAATAATCGCATTCTTAATCCCACTAAGGTAAAATCTAAAAGTAGAAATACCCTAAGTCAAAAGGAAGGGTCATTGACTTAGATAAAATAGTGGGAGGGGCAAAATTATTTAAAGTCTTTAATATTTTTTTTTACTACATGATCAAATATTAATTAATTTTATCTTTACATTTTTCAGTTAATTAGTATGACTAATACACTGTCACTGCGCTCCATACTCGATACGAACAAGTTGACCGGTCCAAATTTTATGGACTGGTATCGGAACCTAAGAATTGTTCTAAGGGCCGAAAAGATTGCTTACGTCCTAGATGCTGAATTACCCGTAGCTCCTAGGGAAGGGGAAGATGGGTTCGCGGAATATGATTTCGAGACCCACAAACAGCACATGGATGACAATGTGTTGGCTGTCTGCATCATGTTGGCATCCATGTCGCCTGAACTGCAAAAGCAGCATGAGCATATGGATGCTCCCTCTATTGTCTTACATCTAAAAGAGTTGTATGACATTAAAGGCAGACATGAGAGGTATGAGGCCTCAAGAGAATTGTTCTCTTGCAGGATGTCTGAGAGCATGTCTGTTGGCAGTCATGTTCTTAAGATGATCGGCCTGATTGAGAAGCTAGGAAATCTAGGCTTTATCATGGATGCCGAACTAAGTAATGACTTAGTCCTCACCTCACTTCCACCTTCCTTTAGTCAATTCATCATGAATTACCACATGCATGGGATGCAAGTGAGCTTGCCTGAGTTGTTAAGTATGTTA
>NW_026897204.1:0-29815 GCF_033153095.1 Gastrolobium bilobum | reverse complement strand
TGGTCATATAAATATATTTTATTTATGTAAATAATAATCGGCCCATAGGAAGGTTATTGTTTGGCCAAATAACATATGTTGTGTGATCATGTGTGTGTTTATTGCTTATGCGGATAGTGATCGGCCCACAGGAAGGTTATTATTTGGCCAAGTAACAAACATACCTGTGGTAATAAATATGTGACAATTATCAAGAATTCTCCATGTAATTTATAGTCGGCCCACAGGAAGACTATGAATTGACATGACTTATTGTCAATGTTTGATTACTACATTAAGAGTACCACTTACAAGTTGATATTTTTGTCTACAGACTAAATATTAATGTTGTGCTAGGTATCTTATAATAAACTCATTTTACTTTGGATTATTTGTCTATATCGTCGTGTATGTATATATATGACATGACATGTTATTAGTATGTTATCTTTTTTGTTCTCTGTATAGTTTCTGCTACCGCTGCCAATTATGTTGCTCAAATGAATATGCTTCCAATGCTTAATAGGGCAAATTTCAAGCTGTGGAAAGAGAATGTGAAAATTGTTCTCGGCTGCATGGATCTCGACAATGCACTAAGGACTGAGAAATCCACTTCCACTCAGGAAAATTTGAACATGGATAAAATTGAGAAGTGGGAATGCTCAAATCGCATGTGTCTGATGATCATGAAATGTTTCATTCCGAAGGCGTTTAGGGGGCTCGATTGTTGAGACTACTGATGCCAAGTTGTTTCTGAAGGAACTTGAGCAATACTTTGCTCGAAATGAAAAGGATGAAATTAGTCAAACCTTGTCCAAACTCATAAACATGAGGTATAAAGGAAAGGGAAACATAAGGGAGTACATTATGGAAATGTCTAATATTGCTGTAAAACTAAAGGCATTAAAGTTAGAGCTGCCTTCTGAGTTGCTCATGTACTTAGTTATTATCTCTCTTCCTGCACAATACGGTCAATTTGTGGTGAGTTATAACACTCAAAAGGAAAAATGGACTCTTAATGAGCTCATTTCTCACTGTGTGCAAGAAGAAGAGAGGTTACAGCGAGAGAAGACTGATAGTGCTCACTTGGCATCAACCTCTCAAGAAAAGAAAGAAAGAGAGCTAAGGATAATGCGGATGCTTTGCCAAAGAAGCAAAAGAAGCAGGACCAGTAATTCACCTATTTATTTTTTGTAAGAAATCTGGACACATGAAGAAAGAGTGTTCCAAATACAAGGCATGGCACGAAAAGAAGGGTATGACTCTCACTTTAGTTTGTTGGTACTGGTTCTGTGGCACAAGCGTTTAGGTCATATCTCTAAACAGAGAATTCAGAGGCTTGTGACTGATGGAATTCTTGAACCCCTTGATCTGGATGATTTTGAGGTGTGCATTGAATGCATAAAGGGGAAACAGACAAACATAAGGAAAATAGGTTCCAACAGAGCTTCAGACGTCTTAGAATTGATTCATACGGATGTTTGAGGACCATTTCCTATAGCCTTTTGGAATGGTCAACAATACTTTATCACATTCATAGACGACTATTCAAGATTTGGATACCTATATTTGATTAGAGAGAAGTCACAATCATTGGATGTGTTCAAAGAATTTAAAGTTGAAGTTGAACTTTAGTTAGGCAAGAATATTAAGGGCATTAGATCTGATCGTGGTGGTGAACACTATGGTAGATCTGATGGATCAGGTGAACAACGTCCAGGGCCCTTTGCGATCTTCCTAAAGGAGTGTTGAATCGTCCCGCAATACACAATGCCAGGTAAACCTAGCATGAATGGTGTTGCAGAAAGGCGAAACCGGACTCTTAAAGACATGGTGAGGAGTATGCTTAGTCATTCTTCATTTCCAGAATCACTTTGGGGAGAAGCACTAAAGACTGCAGTTTATATCCTTAATAGGGTTCCTAGCAAAGCAGTGACAAAAACCTCTTATGAGCTATGAAATGGAAAGAAACCTAACATAAGGCATTTACACATTTGGGGTTGTCCAGCAGAAGCAAGGCCTTATAGGCCAAATGAAAGAAAGTTGGACTCAAGAACAATCAACTGCTATTTTGTTGGATATGCTGAACACTCTCGGGGCTTTAAGTTTTATAATCCCACTACAAGATCCTTTTTTGAAACGGGAAATGCTAGATTCCTTGAGGATGTTGAGTTTGGGGGGGGGGGGGAAGATAAAATAAGGGATGTTGTCTTTGATAAGGAAGAAAATTATATTTCTCTTCCTAATATTGTCATCATACAAGATGAAATTACGGAACAAGCAATTAATGATCAGGTCCCTGTTCATGACATTGTTATGGAACAGGCTTTGGTCCCTGACATTGCTTTGGGTCAAGACAATAATGAAACACCCCCTATGCCACCTATAGAACAAACTCAACAAACTCAAGAAGTGTCATTAAGGAGATCCACTAGAGAAAGGAGAAATGCAATTCCGGATGATTATATTGTGTTTCTTCAAGAGCATGAAAATATTTTAAACTTGAAGGAAGATGATCCAATCAACTTCCAACAAGTCTTAGAAAGCTCTAATGCTCATAAATGGATTGATGCCATGAAAGATGAGATGCAATCTATGAAAGACAACGACGTTTGGGATCTTATTGAGTTGCCTAAAGGTGCGAAACCCATTTGTTGTAAATGGATATTTAAAACCAAAAGGGATTCAAATGGCAACATCGAAAGATATAAGACACGTCTAGTTGCTAGAGGTTTCACTCAGAAAGAAGGCATAGACTATAAAGAGACTTTCTCTCCAGTTTCTACGAAGGACTCTTTTAGCACAATAATGGCGCTTGTGGCTCTTTTGGATTTGGAGCTACATCATATGGACGTAAAGATAGCGTTTCTCAATGGTAACATTGATGAGACAATTTATATGGTGCAACCAGAAAACTTTGTATTGGGAGATTCAAAGTCTATGGTTTGCAAATTGAAAAAGTTCATCTATGGCCTTAAGCAAGCTTCTCGTCAATGGTACCACAAATTCCATCAGGTTATTATCTCCTATGGCTTTGAGGTGAACTTAGTGGAAGATTGTGTGTATCACAAGTTCAGTGGGAGTAAATTCATATTCCTGATACTATATGTTGATGATATCTTACTTGCCAGTAGCGATATAGGCTTACTGCATGAAACCAAGAAACTTCTCACTAAAATTTTTGAGATAAAGGACCTTGGTGATGCATCTTTTGTCTTAGGAATACAGATACTTCGAGATCGCACTCAAGGTATCCTACGGTTATCACAAAAGGCCTACATTGAAAATATTTTGGATAGATTTGACATGAAGGATTGTACGTCAGGAGATACGCCCATATCTAGAGGAGACAAGTTTAGTCTCACCCAATGCCCTAAAGGTAAGCTTGAGATGATAGAAATGGCAAAGGTACCTTATGCTTTGGCAGTAGGAAGCCTTATGTATGCCCAGGTTTGTACTCGCCCTGATATAGCATTTATAGTGGAAGTATTAGGAAGATACTTGAGCAATCCAGGAATGAATCATTGGAAAGCAGCCAAGAGGGTTATGCAGTATTTAAAGAGAAAAAAAGATTATATGCTTACATATCGGAGGTCAGATGAATTAGAGATCGTCGGATATACTGACTCTGATTTTGCTGGAAGCCAAGATAGTAAAAGATCCACGTCAGGTTATGTCTATATGTTGGTTGGAGGAGCTATTTCTTGGAAGAGTGTTAAACAGACACTCGTAGCTTCCTCTACTATGGCCGCTGAATTTGTAGCTTGTTTTGAGGCATCCAACCATGGGGTATGGCTGCGAAACTTTGTCACATGGCTGCATATAGTGAGTGGTGTTTAAAGGCCACTGAAGATTTATTGTGACAATAGGTCAGCAGTGTTGTACTCCAACAACAACAGAAGCTCTTCAAAATCAAAGCACATCGATATAAATTTTCTGGTTGTTAAAGAAAGAGTTCAGAGTGGTCAGATTTCCATAGAACACGTAGGGACAAACTCCATGCTTGCGGATCCGCTTACTAAAGGCTTAGTGCCTAAGGTCTTTCACGAGCATACTGCTCATATGGGTGTTGTTTTGTTCGATGACACTACGGTTTAGTGGGAGTTCTTTATGTTGGTGTTCTATGTAAATAAATAAATGAAATATTCTTATGTTTGTTTTCTGCAGAATAAAGAATTCAATGATATTTTCCCTCTGAATGTATTATATTTTGTGCTTGTGTTTCTGCTTTGTATATGCAGAAAATTTAGGATTGATCTCATAAAGATTAAAGTATGACCAGTTGGAAATAGGCATGGTAAGATCACATTGCATGTAATTTTCATGCCACTCATCCATACTTGATGTATGTTATTGAATATATTGGTGCGATGACCATGGAAGGTTTAGTTACGCTTGAAAGTGACAAAAGCCGCCATGATCTCATATTGATATAGGAGGTGGACCAGTTTGTATCTAAGGAGGAATCTAAATAAAAATAGCATACAGTTGCGCACTAAAGATATACGATATAATTATCTCAAGTTAATATGTGGCCCAAGTGGGAGATTGTTAGGAAATTATATTTTCTAATAATCATTGTGGGTCACATATTATATTAATAATTATATTGTGCTATTTATATATATTGGGTAAATTAAAGTGATCAGTTAAATATTCCCAAATAGATTCCTAAGTGAGTATGGGCTGAATGAGTGGATACCAGTGTTGGGCCAACTAGGTATAATGGGAGCTTATTGGCCTAATAATAAAGATAAAAACACTATAAGGATTATGATCCCCAAGACGTCAAATATCAACCCTAGTTTCTCTTCCCCATCAAGAGAGAGACGACACACTAAAGAATTCAATTTTAGGGTGATTTGACTGAGGAAGACTACAAACCCCAACAGACAAGATCAAAGTTATTCCGCTGTAATGGAGACAGGTATGCCTCCACCTTTATGTTCTTATTTCTTTATGATTTGGTATGATGGATCTTGGCTTGTAAGTGAAGTTATCACCATAAGGTTTAGAAGAATTAAAAATTCCAACACAAGCAGCTTGAGATAAGTTTATCTCCAGCTACTTCAAAACTATGTCATTTTATTTATTTATTTTCTTATATTAATTGATTCACCTTTGAATGGTTATGATTCCCTTTTTCTCTCTCTTCCTTTATCACCATTGATCCATTTTTGTACGGTTATGATTTAGTAGCCGAAGATAAAATTATCTCAAACAGCTTGAGAAACGATAAGCCCATATATATTTGGGTTTGCTTTTTCTGCAGTTACTGCAGATAAATTATCTGCAGTAAGCCAATAGACATCGTTTTGGGACGGAAATCATGATGTTTTTGTAATTTTAATTTATTTCAGGGTTATAATAGTTTTTATATTTATAATTTTTTAAAATTTCAATACCAAAACGACGTCATTTTAAGAATAAATGCAGATATCTGCATTAACTGCAGAAACATTTTTCTCTATATATATATATATATATAATTTAAGATAAATATTTGACGAATTTAAGGGAGGCGACTCGCTCAAAGATTTTGTCGTCGTCTGCATTATATTAGGGAGTGAGCAGAAAATATAGCTCTTTGAGAAATCTCGAGGTCTTTGGAAGCTGCTAATTTTGTTGGGTTCTTTACTAAGAAAATCAGCACGGTGAACCTAACTTAAGTTCAGAACTTGTTCGTGCATCTATGCCTCATGACATGAGTCATGAAACCACGTCTCTTTTGCATACAATTGTTAAATGACAACAGATATTTATCCCATTTTTTTCTTCTCATCCAATCATATCCTCGAAGGAAGTAGAATTGTAGAAGCCTAGAAGGTACTTAGTATCTGAACCATTTTGGTCAATTTGCTTAGGGTGTAAGAAAAACAGGGGACCACATAGATCTTTTGACAATTCGTATCGTGGGAGAAAACTTGATACTCCAGCAGCAGCAGGTATATTCATGTTAAAAGAAAAAAAAAATAGAATTTAAAAAAAAATTGTAAAACAAAGGGTTAAAATAAAAAAATAATAATAATTTTTTTAATAAAGAGTATCCGAATTCGGTACTTCTCCTATATTAAAGAAATTTCCTTATCATGGGTCATCTGAGGCTACTTTAGACATTGCCGTCTCGTGCAATAGTGGCGTGTCTGTGTGTTGAATTACAATGTTATAATTGAGGTTCTTAAGTTAGAGGGTCAGTACCTGGAAGCTGCCTTATATTGACAAGAACATTGCCGTCTGCTTTGCGTTAGTGTGTGGGTCTACATGAGATGGGACTGCAAGTTTGCTAAATGAGATGAAATATTTAGGATTTTCTAAAAATTCTTCAAATATTTTATCCATCTTCGTTTGGCTTGTCCACAACAGATTTGTAACACGTAATACACAGCAGATTTATCCAACTTTAAAATTTTAGGATTTTTCTGTCTAGTTATTTCTCTCTCTCAATGTTATTTAATTTTTTATTTTCAAGCACCGACACTTTAAAAACCTTGACGTGTTGTGTCTGATATTTTTCGATACTCTCGAACACTCTGACACTCCAACACGCGTTATAGAAATTCAAAAAAAGGTTCAAAGGTTAAGTTGCGTTGAGTTTTTAGTTCCAACTATTAGATTCGTTGGATTACAATTATCATATTATTGAGTTTAATATAAATATTTGGGATATCTTATGTTTCTTTGCAAATTTATGAATATTATAAGCTTAAATATATTTTTTTGTTAAATTATTGAATATAAAATATAATATATACTACATAAATTAAAAATATTATTTAATATCAAAACGTGTCCTAACGTGTCGAAATCTAATATTTTTTAGAATTAACGTGTCGGATGTCGTATCGTATCGTGTCACGTGTCACGTGTCCCGTATCAGTATCGGTGCTACATAGTTCTCAAGTATACTCTTGCGCAAGGGGGCCGACTCCTAAATTTTAACTTTTTTATTATTTCATATATAAAAATAATTTTTTAATAATAACAAGTTATTAGTATTAACAGTTAGCACATTTCTAAAAAGTATTTATAATAGTTAATATTTTCTATTAGTCTTAAAAAAAATTATACTTTTAAAATTTTATTTTCACCCTTGTTATAAAAAATCTTGGATCTTCTGCGGCGGTTTCTTAAAATTCCATGATGACTTAATAGCCTAGCTTGAGCCCCATCCAATAAAGGGTACTGTTCTGCTTGAGGCAGATGTGTCCAATTGAGATTGGATGATTGATTTTGAATTTGAGTGCTTCTCTTTAGATACCTATGAATTAGGTACCTTGGGGACAACAAATCACTACACACTATATGACGGCCTTAGCCTGAGGGGTGTGTGTGTGCACTGTCGTGATTGCATAAAATAGGGTAAGAGAGGTCAATCATACCTGTGGCCTTTAGCTCGTATTTATAATGCTTACCTGTGGGCTTGTGCTGACTATGGGCCTTCCCCTGGTCCATAACAGTTGCCCCCCCCCAGCCTGGTAGACTGAGTTTTCAGGATGCCGGGATGACAAGCCGAGTTTCACCCAATGGATCGTGCTGGATAACAGGCATTTAGCTCAATTGCTATCCGCCTTGGTGCCTCCGGGTTCGAGTCTATGGCCTGGCTAAGCATCTCGGATAGTCTCCTTAGCCTGCACTTTTGTAGCCGAACTAGTGTTAAGTCGCAGGTATTTTTGCTCCTTTTATTCCGGCATATCCTACCCTGGAACTGCAACTCTTCTTGATACCCCGGCCTCTGGAATACAGCCGAGGTTTTGAGGACTGCAAATGATGTCCTGATCTCATCACGATTCTCCTTCTAACATGGTGATTCTTCTTTTCAGGTAATCATGAAGGCCCTCCACGTGGCCTTCCCACACCCAAACGACGTGTACCACTATGCCTGTTCGTGCCACTTGCATTTATTGTAACTGTCAGGGCATTTTTTCAACTGTCTCATCTAGCGAAGTTACCCCTTTGCCACTGACCTTTGGTTTCGCGGGTTGTGCTTATTTGATTTCTTTTTCTTATTCGTTTATCACTTACACTACTTACACTTTGCTGCATTGTGTTTGAGAATCTCTTTAGATTGTGAAATTCCCAGAATCGCTTGCACCCAAAGTCCTCCACTTCTCCCCCTCTTTTCTTTGTGTCAGGTACGTGCTTCAATCTATCTTACGCACTGTTATGCTTACTACCATTTATCTTTCTTCCTTGCTTGATTGCATGCTTAACTGCTTACGTTTCTCGCCTAGGGGTGTTTCTATTTCTGTCATGCGCACTTAGGCACATAACCATCCTGCACTGAAATTTTGTATAACCATTTTTCACTGGAATATGTGCTTGTTAATTTCATATTTTCTCTGGAGTGTTCGCTTATCACTTGCATGTTGTCATTTTATTGCCCTTGCTCAACTGTTTATGTTATGTTCCTCCCTCAATAGCATGAACGGGGGGAATTTTAATGGTCGAGGGAGGTCCACATGCCCTCGGGTTTTCGGTCGTAGTGATGAGATTATTGCGGAGGAGGAGGAACGGGCTGCACAAGAAGAGGAAAAGGTATATTCAGAGCCTTCCTCCTGGCCCAAGGTATTGGTTGTATGGAAGACCTCGGACCCAGGAAGAGACGCAAGCCGCCCTACTTAGGGGTTATCGCAGAAGTAGAAGTGGGGGAGGTTCTTCATCTCGCTCCCTACTCGAGGATGCCACCAACGTTCTGGTCGCATTCCAGGTGTTCCATCCCAACGTCCTAGCCAAAACTTAGGTAGAGGCTCTGGTCTTTCCCATACAACTGCTACCCCTGCTCCTAATCCTATCCGAGTTCGAGTTTCTTCTCAGGTCGAGCCCGTTAACCGTGATGCTAGGAACCCGGATCCATGTTTCAACTGTGTTTACCTTAACGCCCAATTTATTGAGAAAGGGAGCGACTTTATGGCCGACCTGGTGTTAGGAAGTTGCACCCACTATCCCGGCTTATTTAACCCTGCTTCTTTATCTTCTTCTGATGATTCATCCAGCTCTTCTCATAATAGTTTGTTTAGCTCAAGTATGTACATTCTTTGTTACGTACTTTTTTTGCTTTTTAATCCTCCCATTTTATTGTTCTAGGTTTTTATGGAGTCCCCTTCTGCAGAGTTTAACATAGAGGTGACCTCGTCAAACCAAGGTCAGGAAACCGACGTCAGCCCTGCTGAACAAGGTTATGCCCTTGTCAGTACAACTCTTCGCAAGCAATTTCCCTGGGTGACCGAGGAAGTGCTTAGCTTCAGGTCCGAAGTGACAACTGAGGAGATATTCGGGCTTCCCATAGGTAACCCGATGGGATTCAATACCTTCTGCCCTACCGAAGATGAGCCCGTCTGTTCAGGCCGGAATCCCCACGAGCCTCATTTTTTCTTTTGTTACCGTGATCTGATTACCAAGATTGGAATTCGTTTTCCCTTCTCCTCTTTCAAAATACAATTGCTGAACCATCTCCTTGTCGCCCCCACTCAAATTCATCCCAATGGTTGGGCCTACATCGTTGCTTTTGAGCAACTGTGCACCTCCTTGTCTGTACCGTGCACCGTACCCTTTTTTTTGTATTTCTTTAACATATACACTCCTCGGACCGGATCTGAGCCTGCTGAATTCAAAGGGTGGACCAGCATCCGAGGTCGTGGAGGAAAGAAGTCGTCCCGGAAGTTATTTTCAGTGTACAGCGACTCTTTCATAGATTTCAAGGGCGCATTTTTTAAAGTTGTTGCCGAGGTCGGCGCGAGGCCGTCGTTCCTGCTAGAGGGCGGGGACGGAAAATTCCCTCTTTACTGGTCCTACGATCACCATCTTCGGAAGCTGGCTGATTTCAAGCTTGGGCTGTCAGCGGAGGAAAAGGCCAACACCAAGACCTTGTTAGATCACGTCAACTCTCAAGGCAATTTGAACGTCGCTTCCTTAGTGGCTAGGTCCAATACCGACCTAACCCAGACTAGTATGGACTTGTATATAGAATATGTATATATTTTTGCAATATTTGTTTCTTTCTTTTTTCATGCTAACCTCGACTTTCTTTTCCTTTATGTAGGCTGCCAGATGAATCCTGCTACAGGTAAAGTGCCTGACTATGTTCTAGTCCGGGGGCCATACTTATCAAACCTCCCCCTCACCTGAAGCCTATCCTCTTGTCTTTTCCCTCGAAGATCATTCGTCCTTCAGCCTCCAAGCTTCCCTCCTTGACCAAGGTGGTGTCTCTGGTTTGCATTTTTGAGCTCCATCTGTTCCAGCTCCAGGTATTTCTTAGAGCGTATGTTGAACTCAACTAAGGCTCGAGGTGGCTCTTTGTATATTGATTTGGCTAGCCGAGATGTTCCATGCAATCTGGCTATTACTAAATGTAAGTGAACATTTTCAGATAACCCGGGTACCTGCAAGGCGGACAATTTGAACCGATCCAAGTACTTTTGTAGTGTCTCACCGGTTGTTGCTTAATCTTTCCCAACGCGAATTCTGACTTCGGCTGCTTCTTACGGGTGGCAAAGTTGAGCAAAAACCGTCCACCAAATTCCTCGAAGGATCTGATAGATCCTGCTGGTAATGATGAAAACCATGCCTAGGCCGCACCAGTCAACGTGGTTGCGAAAAGCCTCGCGATCAAGGGCTCTTCTATCCCCTTGATATACATAGTCGTGTCAAAGGCATCTAAATGTACCTGAGGGTCCTGCGTTCCATCATACTTGATCAGCTCAGATAAATTCAAATTTTTCGGGTATGGGGCTTCCACAATCTCATCCGCGAAAGGACTATCATTGTATTGCCCCCTATTATACTTCCTCCGATATACACCAGACACGTCATCCGAGTTCCGGACATGGGGGCCTTGACGATGGGGGTGAGGGATTCCGGCTAGCCGCACCTCATCCTGTATACCCTGCATTTCTTCGTGCCGAGGTTGCTGGTGAATACCCGGATTACCTCGGACTTCAGGATGCCGAGGTTGTTGGTTGAAACCCAGGTTGGCCGCAGCTTGTAGAGATCGCCCAACGTTAGTTCTTGCTGGATGATGAATTTGTTCCTGGTTGTCCTGCTGTGGGTTTGCGATCCTTAGATCTGTCATGACCTGCGTGATGGCTCACGCAGGATCTGGGTTGGTAACCCGCCACAGCCGAGCTTCCAGTTCTCGGATCTATCTTGCATCAGCTCGTCGCTGCAGCTCATTTCGCTGTTCCAACTCCTCTATCCTTCGAAGAACAGCTGCCATGGCTAAATCCATTACTCGCGGATCTGGGGCTACCACATTTGGATCTTCAATGGGTTGTAACCCTTGTACGTACGGTGCATCTGGATTGACTGTCAGAGTTGATGCTGAATCTGAGTGCACATCACTAACGTGCACAACATCTGGATCTGGGATCTGTGGTATCTGATGATCCTGTTCTTCTGGATCTTCCCTAATGGGAAGAGGAACTTGCAGGTTCCCAGGATTTGACGTTGAAGGTTGACGAAAACCACTCCTCGTAGCCCTCACAATTTGCTTAACTGGCTTTCTAGAACGTTTGGTTATGGGAAAAGATATTCCCCACAGACGACGCCAATGTTCTTCCTGAGGCAGATGTGTCCAATTGAGATTGGATGATTGATCTTGAATTTGAGTGCTTCTCGCTAGATACCTATGAATTAGGTACCTTGGGGACAACAAATCACTACACACTATATGACGGCCTTAGCCTGAGGGGTGTGTGTGTGCACTGTCGTGATTGCATAAAATAGGGTAAGAGAGATCAGTCATACCTGTGGCTTTTAGCTCCTATTTATAGTGCTTACCTGTGGGCTTGTGCTGACTATGGGCATTCCCCTGGTCCATAACAGGTACATTGATATAATTTTCGGGCAAGATGAATTTATATCAATATAAGAATGAAACCATTCATTCCACTTGTATTTGATAATCCACAAAAATAATATATTAAAATCGTTAAACACTTTTACTAGAATATACCGTCATAATACATATACAAGAGAGAGAAACGGGATCAAATTATTTTACACTAATTTAAGTTACATTCTTAATTTTGATCATTAATTTTTATATATAATGAATTTGATTTGTTAAATATGTGAACCATTAAATTTAATCGGAATAAGAATAATATGTATCATATATATATATATATATATATATATATATATATATATATATATATATATAGACATGATCATTTGACACCTCATTTGAGAATCGTCGATCTTACCTTAATCTAACGACTAGTGATTATAAGCATGTGACACTATTGAAATGTCTTGATCTAACGGTCCTTAGACACCAATGTCAAATGATCCTACTATAATTAGAAATCAAATTACATTAATTAGAAATCAATATGTACTAAGAGGGTTCATCAGGTGAAAATCCTAATTTTAGGATTAAATCCCCACAAGGGCAAATGGTAATTCGACAGAAACTGCCCGAATTGGGGCTAATTCTGTGAGATATACTCCACCTAAGCCCATTAATTAGGGAATCAAATTAGAAAGAGATTAATTAGATGAAAAATCTAATTACACGAATAAAGTCATTTTCGGAGAAAAGTGCAAATAGTGAAAGTTTTGGAGTAAAAATACAATTGTGCAAAAGTTACCCGGAACTTAAAAATAATGTAGTGAGAAACTATTAAATCATTTTGGTTAATGTCAAAACACATGTTAGATGATTAAGTCATAGATTAATGAAGAAAGGGTTAAATGAGTAATAAGCCAATAAGATATTTTGGCCAAAAGTCAAAGTCAAAAGTAGCTTAAAGTCATGAAACCAAGATATTTTTCTAAGCTTTCTTTCATCTTCTTCGTTGTTTTTCTTCCCAAAACTGCGGAATATTGAAGAGAGCTCGAGAAAACCAAATCTTGATCTAGCCATCAAAACACTAAAGTTTGGTTATGAAAGTTGTGTAGAATCACATTGTGGTCAAAACCCACCATTTATTTCCCTACTTTTAAGCCTTGGATTTTTATATCTTCTCTTAGAAAGTTTAGGGAAAAATCTTGAGATTTGGTGTTTGAAGAGGTTGGAGCTCATTGAAGCCTAGGGAATCCTTCTCCAAGCATCCTAAAGAGATTTATGGTAAGAAATCACAACTCATTTTAAGTTTCATGAAGATTTGAAACTTTGGGGTTCTTGATGAACAGTGAATTGTGAGTTTGGGTGAATTTTGATGGAGATGCTTATGTTGTTTGTTGGTTTATTGTTGAACTAGGTAGCATCTTAGTGGAGGAGAAACCTTTGGATCATTCCATTGGAAAGGATATTGTATCTTGATTGGTAAAGATTAGGGTGGTGAGTATGGTAAACTCATTCTTTTAATGATATTCAAGTATTGACTAGATAATTTGTATGTGATTTGTGTTGATAATAGAATGACATTTTGATGGTGGACGTTGTTTGTTTGATGATGTAGCTCGAAACCTTGTGATATCTTGGCTGAAGAACAACCATGAGATCAATACATCGGTGAAGATATTAATCTTTGAGATTTCAAAGAATTGGTCTTATTGGTGAAGTTACCTAGTGTTGGTTGAGTTGCTTGAATTGCAGTAGAGCTTGACAAGGAAGGAAGTCTACTAGAAGTAAGCTTTCGAACCTTGAGATTGATCCCCTGTATGTTCCACATACTCCAAAGGAGTAATAGTTTGATAATTGGTGTGTATTGCATTGAGATGTGATATAATGCATGTTATGTGAATATGCTTTGTTGAATGTATAATAGTGTGATACCTTGATTATTTTGTATATTTGATTGGATCCCTGGCCAGGAGACTATTTGGATTTATCTGTTTAATGCCTGAAAGGGGAGATGCCTTTCTGAATTTCTTTGGTAAGAGGATTCCATTTTTTCAAAGTATAATATGGATTCTCTTAGTACCAGAGTTACGTTGATACAATACTACGTGGCTAAAACCAGAGAAAATGAGCCTATTAGGACTTTTCTTGAAAATGTCATATGAACATTCCAGTGATAGACTAGAGAAATGGCTTGGTTGTTTGACAGATAGTTGCATTTATATATATATATATATATATATATATATATATATATATATATATATATATATATATATATATATATATATATATATATATATTATATCTGCTTTATTGCTTTTATACCTAAAGTGAACTTAGGGTTGGCGAAATCCTCTAAGGACCTACTGAGATTGTTATCTCATCCTGTGTGGGGATTGTATTTCAGGTACAGACACTAGAGGAGTTGAACCTTTCCTTGGCAAGAAGACTAGTTAAGGAATTTATGGCTTTGCATCTTATTTTGGATTATTAGAGATAGAAATATGCTAATATTTCTTATTTTGGATTGTACAATTGGACATTGTATTTTGATGTTATGAATGTTGTATATTTGATTATGTGAATCACTGTGTCATTAATGTAATTATGTAAATGTTTATACTGACACTACATTATGAGATGCAAGTTATAATATGCATGGCCTATGCAATGAATTGCTAGGTGATGTAATTGATATAATATATGTATGTAATGAGGTTTTCATGAATTATTATATATGAATGTAATTGATTTAAATCATTGGCATGTAGCTTTGAAATAGAAATCCATGGATGAATTAGATGATTAAGGCCTATAATTGGCTAAATTCAAGTATAATATATGCATAAATGTCAATTAGGTGTTACTAAGTTCGGGAAGCATCCCTAACCACCAAGGTACAACCAAGTGCTGTCAATTTTTATCCTGACAAGTATGGTCGACTTAGATCTTCCATATCTCCTTCGTTACTTAATGAAATGGGGCATATTATATATCATTTTAAAGCCTCAGTAATCTAGTTTCTTGTCTCCAAAAATCATAATTTTTTGGGTAGCGAAACATTCCAAGTTTAGGTTAGAACCGAAACTTCTACAAACTCTGAAATACGATGACTGAAAGAGTTCTTCCTCTAGTTGGGAACAGAAATGTCCTCTGGGAACGAGAACATTGCTTGTTAGGGAATGTCACATGTATAATGAGTAATAATGAGGTTAGAGAAATACATGGCAATATAAAAGGAAAGAAAAAATTTTATTCACATATTTACATAAATGTATTTTGTGAGATTTATAATTGTATTTTCCGTTTAATAGTTAATAATATTGCGCTAAATACCATATGTGATGATAATACACCAGCTGTAGACGAGGTGTTACTCCTACCCAAATATATATATATATATATATATATATATATATATATATATAGGATAAGATCCTTTGACACCAAATCTTAGTTGTTGATTTTCGTCTATTTAACAATTATAAGTTTTTAGGAAATAATAATTAATTAATAAGTATGACCAAATCAAATATAATCATTAGATTCACGAAATCAACGGTTAAGATTTGAAGTTAAAAATTTTTAGTTTGAAATCGATGTCAAAGGATCTTGTCCATATATATATATATATATATATATATATATATATATATATATATATATATATGAGGTAGGATCCTTTGACACTAGTGTCAAATTTGAAATTTGACACCTCATTTGAGAGTCATTAGATCAAAAAAGATCAACGGTTCTGATTTGTAAGCATGTGATACTATTGATCTTTTTTAATCTGATAGCTCTCAGATGAGGTGTCAAATTTTAAATTTGACACTAGGGTCAAAGGATCCTATATATATATATATATATATGGAAAAAATATTTCTCTGACAACTTAAGATAAGTTTATCTCCGGCTACCCCAAAACTCATTTTGTTTATTTATTTCCTTATATTAATTGATTCACCATTGAATGATTATGATTCCCTTTTTCTCTCTTTTCCTTTATCGCCATTGATCCATCTTTATACGTTATAATTTAGTAGCCAGAGATAAAAATATCTCAAGTAGCTTAAGAAACGATAAGTCATATATATATATAAAAGAGTTGTTATTCTTTAGATGGGTATGCCTTAGGTTTTTGACTCAATGTGGTGAAATTTAGAATTAGCAAAAGCATTTTAAATTGGGATAGGTTATACTTAGGGGTGTTCGCGGTCTGAATTTGATTGGTTTTTGAAGCAAAAATAATCTGATCCAATACCTTCGGTTTGATCATTTAATCATCCATTCGGTTTGGATTTTTTTCAAATCTGATCTGATCCAATCTAATTTTTTTTCGGTTTGGATTGGATCGGTTTTCAATTTTTTGAAAATTCTAAAATTTGTTTCATGATTATTGTGCAAATAACATCTTTTGTATAAATTGGCTTTGTAAATTTTTTTTTTTTTGAAATACAAAAGTATTAGTAAACAGTAAACGATAATATAGTTTTTTTTTTGGGCAATGAGATATGAAGCTGTACACAGATGAAATTTTGTTGATGAGATGTGATTAGGTTTTTTCTTGGGTGTAGTTGATGGGTTAACAGGTCTTGGGTTTAGAAATTTTTGAGCTATGATTGGGGAAAAGCCCAAGTAGGTAGAGGAAAATTAATATATTGGATCGGTTTTCATCAACCCATCCAAAAACCGATCCAATCCAATTAAAATTTGCGGGTTTTTTTTTTCGGTTTTTGGTTTTTCGATTTTCGGTTTATTCGGTTATCGATTTTTCGGTTCGGTCACCGTAGTTTGAATCGGTTTGAATCGGTTGATGAATACTCCTAGTTATACTTACCATATTTTTTCCTTATCACATTTTACAATCAATTTTGTTATCATTAGATCAAAATCAAATCAATGACTCTCACTTCATATTATGTTATAACCACTGATATAATTTTAATCCAACTATAACAAAATTAATTGTAAAAAGTAGTAAGAAAAAATAATAGTAACTATAATCTTCCCATATAAAATTTTGGGTAACCTTTATATATAAAGAGTAATGGAATACGCTTTCTTATATAGTAAAACAATTCTTAATGTCAAATTGCACTCCAACGATTCTAAAAAATTTAAATGTCGAGAACTTAAAAGCATCGGAGAATGCTACTGTCTTCTCTACCTACCCTACAAAATACTATTTATTCACGCTACTTATGCAGTGCTTTCTAGTCAAAGATATTTGTTCTTCCTAATAATTCTAACATGAACAGAAACTAGTCCCCATAGACAATTTTTTTCTTCTTTAAATTTTAAGCCACCAAGGGACTTTTGATGTATAAAGGCTTTTTATTTTCACACTTAACTTCTCAACCAAGGATATTAATGTTTAACTGTTCATAGACAAATTGAAAGATATGATAAGTACAAATGTTTAGACAATGATTAGATATTAATCACATATGGCAATTATATACAACTACACAAAAATTATGTCATTGATTAAGCTAAGCATATTGGTTCACAAGTTATTCCTTGTCTAAAAACCTTTACATCATATTTTGTAAAGTGACTGCAGATAGATAGTAGATGCAAATTATTTCAAGTACCTCTGACTTTTCTACAATTTCAATCAAATCTAGGAAGAAAGTTGAAGTTCCTTATTATTATACCGACCGTGTGAGGTCACGCAGAATGCTCTGCTCATGAAGCAGAACAGAACATTCATTGGTCATCCCAACAAAACAAGCACCCTCCCTCTATAAGCGTGAGAGTGAGACATAAGATTTAACTGGAAAATAAGACACCACCACTGGTGCTCCCTTTGATTTTGATTTGTTCTTTGGATTCTCCAAAGAAGATGCTTTCGATTCACACCCATCTTCATAATCAAAGACGCGTGAGGATGATGGTGATGAAGAAGAGAGAACAAAGCAATTCAAGAAGGCTGAGAACCAAGACATTACAGTTTATATTCTCTGCTCTAAAAGTGGGTTGTTTAGCTGGATAAAGATGAAAGACAAGAACAAAGAATGGTTTGAGAGTGATTTAAAATTAAGCCTAGCTGGTTTATTTATAGAACCATAAGATATAATGAATGTATAAGGAAGTTGCTAAGTTGGTCCATTTGCCCGGGATACAAGGAAACTGCCGAACCACTTGGCACTATGAGAATTCACATAGCCTTTGTGGCCGCTAATTAATTTGACCACACATGGTCTTCAATTTTTTTTATTTTTTATTTTTTTTCAGTGTGAGTGTTGGTTACTAAAATCTTCCTACAGTCAAGAAAAAGTCATAAATCTTAGCTTAGGTAGCCATAACAATCAGTTCTTTCCGGTAAAAAATACACGTATATAAACTCAAGTGTCCTAGACTAATAAATTATTGATATATTATTAATTAGTTAATAATTAACAATTATAATAAAACCATTATTAAATTTCATAATTAGGAAAGAATCATCCATCCCATTCTTATGTAGGATGTACGCTGGGAAATGCTGATAAATTGGATTGAGCATAATTTTTTTTTTTTTTTTTTGGAAATTTATTGAGCATAAATTTGAAGAGATGAAAGAGGATAAGTGCAATTATGTCCAATTTTCCCTTTATGAGGAGTTCAAAAGATATTGAAGTCATAAATGTTACTACATAGGTGTCCTAGAGACAATCTGAGAGTCAGATGGACCCATGTACTTCTTTAAGGAAATTAAGGAAATTATCCAATAAGATTGGAATTTGATGAGGGCGCTGATTTGACCTAGTCTTAGGTTAATGAGTCGCCACATCTATATATAGCCCATCTTCTTCCTTAGTTTCGTATCTCTTCTTCTTCTCTAATTTTCTCTACTGAAACCTTAGCCAACACTCACATCAGTGTGGCGGCTATCTCTCTCTTGGAATAACCAAAGGCAACACCCAATCTCTATTCTTCTCTTGAGTCTAGCAACCTCCATTGAAGGATATTGGGCATTCGAAGAAGTGTTCTTCTCTCACAAGACAACCAGGTGATGTGAATTTCCATCGGAGGACTTGTGTTCTTCAAGTCTGAAGAATTGATCAAGAACGTATTTGATCAAGAATAATTATCCGAATAAAGGTATCAACTTTAAACCCTAACATGTCGATTGCATGATTCATGGGTTGAACATGATTGAGGTTGGGCAAAGGTTGCTTCTTCTGCACAAAAATTTAATATTTTCCCTCATTTATGTTCATGGCCTACAAAAGGCTACTTTCAAGTGGTATCAGAGCTTGTTGCTTTACTATCGACAAGTTAGGGTACTTTTGTTTGGTTAAAAATGCGATTTTTACATTTTGGTTCATTAAAGATTTGATCTTTGATATTTTAATCAGTTAAAAATGTGACCTTTATGTTTTGGTTGGTTAAAGATTTGATCTTTGACGTTTTAATCGGTTAAAAATGTGAACTTTGCATTTTGTTGGTTAAAGATATGATCTTTGACATTTTGATCGAATAAATGAATCTTTAATTTTTTATTTGGTAAAAATATGATCTTTGCATAAAATTTTGAATTTTGGATATGTTAAAAGGTAATATGTCCATGTAAAAGCATAGAACATATTTTGTATATTTTTGCGCTTGTTTGGTTACTAACTTTTCGGGTGCAAATAAAGGAAGGGGATGGTTATGGTGACCCAAAATTAAATTTTAATCGTTGTAATTTAATTTTGGTAAATAAGGCTTATATGACTTGTCTTTCTTTTATTCTTGTGTAAATTCTTTTCTCACCTTACTCCCCCCAAATGTAACTTGGGGTTTCTTGAATTAATATGTAATTAGAAATTAGGCTAGTGGCATTTTAGGCATGGAGGAGTCCATGGAGGAGCCGCGACTTAAGGAGCATGATGGGAGAAGATGGCATGAGTACCATGACTATCCCAAAATAAATATCATTTATTATGCCTATGAATGTATGCGTGTATGTCAAAGCGACTAGTATGCATGTCATAAAATCGCGTATATATGTTTCTATTGTGCATGTCCAGAAGTGACTAGTATAGTATGTTGTAGATGTATGACATAGGGCAACGACTAGCATGATAGTACGATATGCGCGTTTGATGAGACTTGGTAAATCCCTTGTAAAAATAAAAGGAACCCTTAAAAGGAACAATTATTAAGTGCATGATTGCCTCCCACCATTGGTACAAATTGAATCCCTTCGACGTGGTGGTTCTCTACAACTCAGTTGGGACCCACTATTTCATTGGGTAAGATGAATGTTTGAAGTGTAGAGACACTTAGGATGGTGGTTTGTGCTTGACCGGGTACATAAGTTGCAGGCTCAGCCGAGTTTATGTACTTGGGGCAATAGTGACAGGTTGGTTGCATGATATGCACCACTAAGTGACAAGGATTTGTCAACCTGATGTTAAGAGAAGGTAAGAGATACTGTTGATAATGATCAACCCATCATTTAATTTGATCTTGCGGTCTCAGACGAGGAATAAAAGAAACGGTCGTTCCCTTAACCCACTACGAAAATTCTTAAGAAGAATAACCCTAGGTCAATAAGGAAAAGGGTCATTGACTTAGACAAAATAGTGGGAAGGGCCATTATTTGAAGTCTTTAATAATATGGTCTATTTATAACAATATTAATTATTTTATTTTTTACATCCTTTTCAGCTTAATATGTTGGGTCATTTGTCTCTGCGTACTATTCTCGAAATGAACAAGTTGACCGGTCCTAATTTCATGGATTGGTATCGGAATGTCAGAATTGTTTTGTGAGCCGAAATTGTTGCTTATGTCCTTAACGCTGCTTTACCTATTGCGCCTAAGGAAGGGAAGATGGGTTCGCGAAATTTGATTTCGAGGCCCACAAGCAACACATGGATGATAATGTGTTGGCTTGTTGCATCATGCTGGCATCCATGTCACCCGAGCTGCAATAGCAACACGAGCATATGGATGCCCCCTCAATTATCCTTCATCTCAAGGAGTTGTATGATAAGAAGGGTAAGCATGAGAGGTATGAGACCTCTAGGGAATTATTCCTATGCAAGATGACTTAAGGCATGTCTGTTAACAGCCATGTCCTAAAGATGATAGCGCTCATTGAGAAGCTAGAGGGTCTAGGCTTCATAATAGATGCTGAATTAATTAATGACTTAGTTCTATCATCGCTTCCTTCTTCTTTCAATCGGTTCATTATGAACTATAACATGCATTCGATGAATGTTACACTGCTTGAGTTGTTAACCATGTTAACTACTGCTGAGGTGTCTATCAAAAAGGATAAGATACAAGCTCTTCTTATTGGTGGGTTTTTCAAGACCAAGGATAAGGGTAAAAGGAAAGAGCTTGTGAAGCCCAATCCTCTTAAGCCCAAAGGAAAGTCCAATAAGAAGAAGGGCAAGGCCAAAGGTAAGGGTAAGAACAAAAATGACGCTGAGTGCTTCCATTGTGGAAGAAAGGCCATTGGAAGAGGAACTGTCCTGACTACATCAAGGGTGTGATGGAAAAGAAGCATGGTGATGCTTCTACCTTAGGTATTTACATGATTGAGGTTAATTTTTCTTGTGCTAACCTGGCATCATGGGTATTGGATACCGGTTGTGGTTCTCACATTTGCAATATGTTGCAGGTGCTTAGGGATCCGAGGAAGCTTGACAAGAATGAGGTGGATCTTTGAGTTGGGAATTAAGCAAGAGTTGCTACATTGGCTATTGGAGATGTTGACCTTGTTTTGCCTACGGGCCTTATGTTGCATTTGAAGAATTGTCTTTATGTTCCTAACATTTCTAGAAACATTATTTCTATTTCTTGTTTAGAACGAGATGGTTTTATATTTACTATTAAGAATGGTGAATTTTCTATCATTTTGAATGATATTATTTTTTATACTGCTTCTTTGGTAAATGGCTTATATGTTCTAGAAATGGAAAATAAAATCCTCAATATGAATGTTTTATAGACTAGGACACATAAACGAAACAAGACTGTCTATGCTACATGCAAATGGATACCTAGATTCCATCGATTTAGAATACTATGGACCTTGTGAGTCTTGTCTAGCTGGGAAAATGACTCAGACCAAGTCCAAAAGGCTTGAAAGTCATAGGGCTAGTGAGTTATTAGGACTCATTCACTTTGATGTATGTGGTCCAATGTTTGTCGAGGCTAGAGGTGGATATTCCTACTTTATTACCTTTACTGATGATAGTCAAGATTTGGGTATGTATACCTGATGAGGCATAAATCCGAGGCCTTTGAAAAGTTCAAGGAGTATAGGAGTGAAATAGAGAAACAACGATGCAAGATGATTAAGACATTACGATCAGATCGTGGTGGCGAATATCTGAGCAACGAGTTTCAAGATTATCTAAAGGAGAACGGAATTCTCTTACAGCTTACTGCATCGTACACGCCACACCAAAATAGAGTATCCGGAAGGAGGAACCGAACCTTATTGGATATGGTTAGTGTAACACCCCGTATATATCCGGTAGTGTTATCATTACATCGTATTAAGCTATACTTAATTAAAATTTAGGAATATTCTTTTTCTTTTCAATTATGACGTCATTATACTTAGCCAAGTTGATTACTTAATCAATTTCATAAAATATCACCTGAATGTAAATTGCAATAAGACATCTATTGAAATACCTCAATATATAAATAAAGTGAGTATTTAAGTCACGGATCTACAACTCGTAGCCCGGACAATAATCCTGATACATTATTACAACTTCAAATAAAACAAGACATAAACAAGTTTAAGTGTCATGGACAATCCCCATGCTCACCAAATCAACAACGTCTCAACAAGATAATACATAATCATAAAATGAAGCTAAAAGCATAAAGCAGAATGCGTATCCAGCATCCAACATGTCAGCATAATATATTAGCAAATCTAACTCAGCTCCGGCCTCCTGCCGCCTGAGGTCTCAACCCCAACATTACCTGAACCTGAAATAAGTGCCCCAAACATGGGGTGAGATCTCTAAACAGAAATCTCAGTAAGCCAAGGGGTCCTCAAGGATCTTCCACCCCAAGCTCACTTACATGTGCAATATAAGTTCCCAAAGCAGTAATTCAATATAAGTTCTCAAAACTATGTAGTGCAACAGATATTCATGACATGTGTGTTGATACTATTCTACTGGCCAGAGAAATGCAGGAATATGTCTATCACCAACATGTAGTACAAGGAACACCGCTTGCACCTCACCCACAGCCTCACCATATTGTATGTACTACAAACTCAGGCTTACCGTATAGATGGACACCACATGCATATCAAAAGGCACTAGCATATAACAGCTCAACAACATTTCCAAAACATCAAAAGCATGTAACACAACATGCATATACCATACCCCCATGGGACATGGTGGAACCACAACATGGCTAAACCGAGGACACGAAAGCTTACCTTGCAAGCTATTATCCAATGCCAAGAGTCCACACATGATCAAGGCCCACAAACAGCACAATCACAATCTGCCCATACCATAATTAATCATCAATAATCATAGCTCAGATTATATTAAGTGATTAAGTCTTTCAAACTCATTTTAACTCATTACATGTTGTTTCTGCATGAGGTATTCAAATACTCCACGAGCAGTATTCAAATACTCCAGCTCTCCAGAAAATATTCGATTACTTTCACCTCTCCCACAAATCCGAAAATAACGCCTTGTACCTCTCAACTCAGCAGCCACAACTCAGAGATGAGTGGTCTCACACCATAACAAGGTTCACTATAAGTGTTTACAAGGCTAAGTAGTGAAAAATCAAAGAAAAGGTGATGACTTGGTTGGCTCACAAGCGAGTCTCAAGCTTCCAAGAAGAGGGAAGAAAAAGGCTGGAGAGAAACTCAGCAAAAGACTCACGTAGAGGCTAAGTATGGCCTAGGGTTTTGTGCCCTAAGGCTATATATAGGTCCACTTAACACTAACCACACACTATTAACTTTAATTTCTACGCTTAGCATTTTAATCCCAAACTCAGGATTCTTAACCTACTAAATTTTACAAGAATTATCATATTTTTATTATATTTTTCTGAGCGCCTTTCCGGTACGTGCTTTTCCATAGCCAGTATCAGTTCTGGCACCAGTTCTCATTATTTTAACTTGAAACTCATTTTACAAGTCCTATATATTATTCTAGTAATATTCAAGCACTTATTATAATTTTCCAGGTTGCTTTTTCGATACGCATTTATACCGACTAGCAGAACCGATATCTGCACTTTTCTTCCGAAAAGCGACTTTCAGCATTATTAACCACTTACTATATTTATTTAAGCCTCATAATAATTATTAGGGTCAATTATGGAATCATTTTCTAATTTTGCATAATTTATTAATTAAATTCCTTATTTAACGGTGCAGGTTCTTACAATCACTCCCACCTTTTTAGGATTTTGTCCTCAAAATCAGAAACATACCTGTCTCGAAACTGGGGTACTGTCGGAGAAGCTCGTCCTCACGCTCCCAAGTACACTCCTCATGTGTTCTTCCAGTCCACTGCATCTTGACCATGGGAATGATCTTGCTCCTCAGCTGTTTCTCGCCACGATCGAGAAACTTTAGTGGTCCGACGGGAGTACACCCTTATGCGGAGCGGTCACTGTCATTAACAACATCTGCCGCTTCCATCTCGAGAAGTACACCCTTATGCGGAGCGGTCACTGTCAGGTTTCGAAACTTCTCAACCACATCAAAGTTACCAAGTAACAAACTGGATGAGCTCCCGGGTTTCCGGCTCAAAGCATCAGTTACCACATTGGCCTTGCCAGGATGGTACTTCAACTCAAAGTCGTAATCCTTTATGAACTCCATCCATCTTCTCTGCCTCATTTTCAACTCCTTCTGGTCGAAAAGATACTTCAAACTCTTGTGGTCACTGAACACCACAAACCTCAAACCAAAAATATAATGCCTTCAAATCTTGAAAGCAAACACAATAGCAGCCAACTCCAAATCACGAGTAGGGTAATTCTCCTCATGAGGCTTCAGCTGCCTCAAAGCATAGGCAATAACCTTGCCCAACTGCATCAACACACACCCTAGCCCCTTCCCGGAGGCGTCGGTGTAAAGCTCAATCTCGAGCGCAGGATCAGGAAGGACCAACACAGGAGCAGTAGTCAGTCTCTCCTTCAACTCCTGAAAACATTCCTCACACTCGTGAGTCCACACAAATGGAGTCTCCTTCCGAGTAAGGCGAGTCAAAGGGAGAACCATCGTGGAGAATCCCTTGATGAACCTCCGATAGTAACCTGCCAAACCCAGAAAGCTCCTCACTTCCGAAACTGTCTTGGGCCTCTCCCAATCCAGTACGACTTTGATCTTGTTCAGATCCACTGTAACTCCTTCAGCAGAAATAACATGCCCAAGAAACTTCACAGACTTGAGCCATAACTCACACTTTGAAGGTTTTGCATACAGCTTCTTCTCTTTCAGCACTTGCAGAACAGTTCTCAGATGCTCCACATGCTCCTCCTCCGTCTTGGAGTAAATCAAGATATCATCAATGAAGACGATCACAAACTGATCCAGGTATGGCTGGAAAATCCGGTTCATGTAATCTATGAACACAGCAGGTGCATTGGTGAGAAACAAATAGAATCACCAAGTACTCAAAATGACCGTATCTCGAGCGAAATGCGGTCTTAGGGACATCCTCCGGCTTCACCCGTATCTGATGATAACCGGACCGGAGATCAATCTTCGAATAAACGCAAGCACCCCTGAGCTGATCCAACAAATCATCAATCTGAGCAAGGGGATACTTGTTCTTGATCGTCACCTTGTTCAGCTGCCTATAGTCGGTGCACAATCGCATTGTCCCGTCCTTCTTCTTCACAAAGATGACCGGTGCTCCCCAAGGAGACACACTCGACCAAATGAAATCTTTTGCTGAAAGACCCTCAATGTGCTTCTTCAGCTCTACCAACTCCGGTGGCGACATCCGATATGGAGCTAAAGAAATCGGCCCCACACCAGGCAACAGATTAATGGAGAACTCTATCTCCCTCTGTGGCGGAAACTCAGGAATCTCCTCAGGAAACACCTCGAGGAACTCCCTCACCACAGGAATGCCAGTGATATCTTCCTGTGTCCCACTCACCAAACCTCCCAACATGACATATCCAAATGCCCCAACTCTCAAGGCTCTCCTAGCCTGCAGCAAAGAAATGTACGGCGAGGAACTGGCTGTGGAATCACACGGAGACAGCACCACACACTTGGCACAACAGTCAATCATCACACAATTCCTGGACAACCAATCCATGCCCAGAATAACCTCTAAGTTGGTCATCGGCAATCCTATCAGATCTACCGAGAACTCACGACCATCCCACTAAAACGCTACATTGCGATGAACAGTGGTAGCATCACACTTTTCTCCGGTGGCGGTGGTAACCCGCAACGGTGGAGAAAGCACATCAATGGGCAACTCAAGACCCACAGCAATCGGGGTAGCAACAAAGGAATGCGTTGCCCCAGAGTCAAACAAGACATCAACAAATGATGGACCAATCGTAACAGTACCTCTAACAAGCTTCGGAGCTCGATCTGTCTACTGACGATCCAAAGTATAAACTCTCCCAGAAGACGATGGCACTGCCGGTGCCGAAGTAGGTGGAAGGGGAACCATCTGTAGTGGCACTACATGCACTGCAGCCGCTCTACCCGTCGCCGACGGACAATCTCTGGAGAAGTGGCCCTCCTTGCCACACTGAAAACAAATCAATTGGCCGGTAGAACACGACCAAATATGAGTCTTCCCGCATCCCGAGCACTTGGGAGCAGGAGGTCTCGCTGCACTCCCCTGAGCAGAAGTCCTCTTGAACTGATTCGGCACCTGCCGAGCTGCCATCTGTTTTCCTTTGCCCTTTTTCCCAAACTTCTTGTCTCTCCAAGAAGTGGAACTACCAGCTACTACCCTCGTCTCCTCTGCAACCTTGGCCTTATTGGCCTTATTCGAGTCATAGTAGTCCTCATTATCATGACACTGCTGAACAAGTGTCCTAAAGTCTCTAGAAGCAGAACCAGCTAGGTAACCAGCAATATCCTCACTAAGTCCTCTGCGGAACTTAACAGCCAAGAATGTAGGAGTAGGCCTCGCCATCCTGAAGTGTGCAAACTTCACCAACTGGTTGAACTTGGCCAGGTACTCGTCAACAGACAACGAGCCCTGAACCAACCTGTCAAACTCCCCCTGCTTCCTCTCCTGAGCATCGTAAGGGAAGTACTGACCCAAGAAGAAATCCTCGAACAATGGCCATGTCATCATATGACCCTGCATCTGGTAGATATGAGAAGTGTTCGTCCACCACTCATGGGCATCGCCCTCCAGCATGTAAGTAGCGAACATCTGCTTATGCGGATCTGTGCACTGCATGACCCGAAATATTTGTACAACTCCAAATAAAACAAGACATAAACAAGTCTAAGTGTCATGGACAATCCCCATGCTCACCAAATCAACAACGTCTCAACAAGATAATACATAATCATAAAATGAAGCTAAAAGCATAAAGCAGCATGCATATCCAGCATTCAACATGTCAGCATAATATATCAGCAAATCTAACTCAGCTCCGGCCTCCTGCCGCCTGAGGTCTCAACCCAAACATTACCTGAACCTGAAATAAGCGCCCCAAACGTGGGGTGAGATCTCTAAACATAAATCTCAGTAAGCCAAGGGGTCCTCAAGGATCTTCCATCTCAAGCTCACTTACATGTGCAATATAAGTTCTCAAAGCAGTAATTCAATATAAGATCTCAAAACTATGCAGTGCAACAGATATTCATGACATGTGTGTATATACTATTCTACTGGCCAGAGAAATGCAGGAATACGTCTATCACCCACATGTAGTACAAGGAACACCGCTTGCACCTCACCTACAGCCTCACAATATTGTATGTACTACATACTCAGGCTTACCGTATAGATGGACACCACATGCATATCAAAAGGCACTAGCATATAACAGCTCAACAGCATTTCCAAAACATCAAAAGCATGTAACACAGCATGCATATACCATACCTCCCATGGGACATGGTGGAACCACAACATGGCTAAACCGAGGACACGAAAGCTTACCTTGCAAGCTATTATCCAATGCCAAGAGTCCACACAAGATCAAGGCCCACAAACAGCACAATCACAATCTGCCCATACCATAATTAATCATCAATAATCATAGCTCAGATTATACTAAGTGATTAAGTTTTTCAAACTCATTTTAACTCATTACATGTTGTTTCTGCAGGAGGTATTCGAATACTCCACGAGTAGTATTCAAATACTCCAGCTCTCCAGAAAGTATTCGTATACTACAAAGTATCCCAATACTTTTACCCCCAGTATCCGAATACCACAGTATCCGAATACCAAACCTTACTGTATTCGAATACTTTCCAGTATTCGTATACTTCTTCAAAGGTATCCGAATACTTTTCTTCCCAGAAAAGTATCCCCATACTCCTGCAAGGAGTATTCGACTACCATGAACAAGTATTCGAATACTACACGAAAAGTATTCGAATACTTCTTCAACAGAATGCAGAAATTCGAGCCAACTTCTGCATAACCCCAAATTTAAAGGTCCAAAAGCGATTTGGAGTCCAATGACTCCCCAAACAGATAACCACCGATATGTTATAAACCCAGAAACACATTCATTTACTCAAATGGTTAAAGTTCCTCTTTTTAAATGATTAAACAAACTTTAGGCCTCAAAAAGACAACGAGTGATCAAGGTATACCTCCAAGAGGTTTAAACTCAGAAAAGACTCCTCCTTGGAGCCTCAAACACAGACACACAGCACTGACTTCTAAGGCCCATGAATTTGACACTTCAAGGTGATGTCTTTCTCCACAAGGTTCACAGCTTGGAGCTCAAAAATGACAAAACAAGGCTTCTCTCCCACAAACCCGAGAATAACACCTTGCACCTCTCAACTCAGCAGCCACAACTCAGAGATGAGTGGTGTCACACCATAACAAGGTTCACTACAAGTGTTTACAAGGCTAAGTAGTGAAAAATCAAAGAAAAAGTGATGACTTGGTTGGCTCACAAGCAAGTCTCAAGCTTCTAAGAAGAGGGCAGAAAAAGGCTGGAGAGAAACTCAGCAAAAGACTCACGTAGAGGCTAAGTATGGCCTAGGGTTTTGTGCCCTAAGGCTATATATAGGTCCACTTAACACTAACCACACAGTATTAACTTTAATTGCTACGCTTAGAATTTTAATCCCAAACTTAGGATTCTTAACCTACTCAATTTTACAAGAATTATCATATTTTTATTATATTTTTATGAGCACCTTTCCGGTACGCGGTTTTCCATAGCCAGTATCAGTTCTGACACCATTTCTCATTATTTTAACTTGAAACTCATTTTACAAGTCCTATATATTATTCTAGTAATATTCAAGCACTTATTATAATTTTCTGGGATACTTTTTCGGTACGCATTTATACCGACTAGCAGAACCGGTATCTGCACTTTTCTTCCGAAAAGCGACTTTCAGAATTATTAACCACTTACTATATTTACGGTTCGGGTTCTTACATTTAGGTCCATGATGAGTGAGACATAACTCCCAAGATCATTTTGCGGGTATGCCTTAAGCACTGCATCATACCTTCTGAGTAGGGTACCTTCGAAATCTGTCAGACCACTCCATATGAGATATGGACTGGTAGGAGACCAAACTTGAGCTACCTCAAGCTTTGGGGATCTCCAACATATGTCAAAGCGTTGACATCAGATAAGCTTAGTGCTAAGAGTACTAAATGTCTATTTTTGGGGTATCCCAAAGGTACTAAGGGATACTACTTTTACTCACTTGATGATCACAATGTATTTGTGTCCAAGAACGCTGAGTTCTTAGAGAAGGATCTTCTTTCTCAAGGAGATAGTGGGAGTAAAATTGAACTTGAAGAAATTCAAAGCCCACAAGAACAGATTAAGGAGCCTGAGTCCGCTCCGCAGGCGACATTCTCCAATGGAGAAGTAAACACACAACTTCGTAGGTCTACTAGGGTTATTCAA